>NW_028280831.1:0-297500 GCF_059751285.1 Brachycentrus maculatus | reverse complement strand
ATGGCCCAAATTCTGAAGGATGCGTGAAACAATTGTGGTCTATCTTCAAAAAGTCTTTGAAGTATTTAGTGGATAAAACATACATAATCCCTGCACTAGTTCACATATTTATAATATTTGGAAAAATAGTTGTTATATTAATTTATTTTTTTATAGTCATCTTCAATTTAGTTCTCGCAGGTATTTTAAGATTATTTTAGTGTAGAGTGAAGACTCCAGTTATTGACACTTTGAGCTGATTTTTCGATCAGTATTGATATACAATTAATCCACTCGTTATACCAGTGTAATGTTCAGTTTATTATGAACTATTTTTTTCATTTTCTTGGATTTTCTTATCTTTTTGAGATAAAAAAGAGTTGTAAAAATGTCTACTTTTATCAATTATTGTACTTATGATAATTCGGAGAATAATAATTGATGTTGGCAAGATATATTTTGATAAAATAACATGTTTCCAATATTGATAAAATGATGCAAGAATTGCGTAAATATTTTGATGCATTAAATTAATATTTAAAAAATGTATTACGTATCCAGGGAAAAATGCATAAGAAAATAGTTTTTTGGATTACTGATCCTGAGGTCTGTTGTTCGATCCCCCTCTTTAGTCTGTATGGCCGTACATGGTCGTCCAAACGAAACATTCCGCAAAGGTGTCTGGGTGTACATGAACACCCGCGCTTTTAACTAAGCCTGGTGACATTTATTTCCAAAGTAGCACTTGTACTACCATCTGTGGTTGTATTTAAACACTAAAACCACAGTTCAGATTATTTTTCTGTTTTACCCACGACATTTTACTTCAAACAAAGTTTGTATGACGTCATCGTAATGACGCTGTCAAAAAAAACATGAAATAATCTTCTTCTTTTTGTAGATCCTAAGGATCTGTTTGTGCCTCCGCCTGTCGCTCTTGGGATTTTGACTCTGCTATTTTTCCACCTTTTTGGATGTCTACCTGGGGGTCTGCGTCCTTCAGGATTTCCTTAAAGGGCGATACGTGGAAATAATGATTGATTATAGTATAAATCATGTTTACTGTTGTAAATATATTTTTTTTATTCAAGAAAGCTGTTGTTTAAAGTATTGAATATGATATAAAATTACAAAAAGTTTAAAAAAAAGCAAATCCCCTGGTACAGTTTTATCCACAAAAACTCACTCCCGGAAAAGTTAATTGAAAATAGCTTAAAAAATAAATATTTTTGTAGGTATATAATAAGAAAACAACACAAAAAATGCTGGCAATATTTTCATGACATAAAAATGGTGTAGAGGAAAGGGAGGAATTTTTTGAGTAACGCTATACTGTAATTTGAGTTTAAACTACTTCACACCTATACAAATAAGTTTATTTTTATATTTTAATACATTCAGCGTAAAATACTGTTTGAAAAATAAAAGGAAAATGGCTGAATGCATGAGGTACATTCAGTCACCAGGAGGGGTAGATTCAGCCATTAGCATTTTTAAGGAAATAACAACAAACACAAAAGTATTATTGAATATATTCTTTATTAAATCAATTCAAGTGGAAATTTTTTATTTAAATGTGTTTATGCACATTGTTCGTCCTGTCCCTTGTTGTGAGTTGTGAATTGGGCTTTGGCAATTTCACTATCATGTCTTCTCGCATAATCATTGATTCATCTTAGTGGCTATAATAGCATTCTCATTCCATTGTTTTGGAATTATATTCCCTGGTAGCTATTTCCCATATTCATAGGCTAATTTTCTAATCTGCTTATATGTTAGTCCATAATTCATATCTGAACTTTTAACGATGTAGTCTACTAACATTTTTCCTGTTCTTTGGTGAATTGTATACTTGTTTGAAAACATATTTGAATTGTTAGGTACTCCTTCATCATCACTTTCGTTCCCAGAATCAAAATTAAACATATTTTTTGTTGCTCCAATGAATACTTTTTGTTTAATTTCTTAATACGTGACTGTATTGTACCTTTTTTTGTATTGTAATGAGTTGCCGCGGTTCTTGTTAATTTTTTGTTTTGCAAAATTTTTTGTATGAAATGTACGTACCATCTATAAAATAATAAAAAATGTCCATTTTTTCCATCAATTTTAAGTAGCGGTAGATTCAGCTATGTCTGAATGTGCCACATACAGAGATTTTTACAAAAATGTCATCAGTAATGTAAGGAGATTAAAGTAGAGTTATGTTGCTGATGACATTGAGTTAAACATAAATCAACAACGAAATAAACAAACAAAGAAAAAAATAGATGGGTATTGTTCGAGAATAATATATATATGACTCATGAAAAATCTTACCTTTTAAGCGTTGAAATAGAAATGTAGTTATATTTTTATTATCGCTGAACAAAATAACCCACAACGTTTCATAGTGACAGCAAACTGAGTATTCCAGCAAAAAAAATCCCATTTTAGAATTCTTAATTTAGGTAGATACCTACCCTGGTTGAATGTACCCCATGGCAGAATGTGCCTCCTTTTCCCCTACTCAAAATTTCAATGTGAATACAATTCAAAATGAGATAATATTGACATGTGAAATCAGTAGAGCAAATAAAAGAGGTTTGCCAATAACATATTCAATATAACAATAAAAATTGTAGTAAATAATAAGTTTAATGTAACAATTGTTTCTCTAAAAGAAAAATGCCTTTTTGTAACAAAGAATATTTTCAGGTTGAATATTGATAATTGTGTAATATGTATTTGCCCAAAATTTAATTACAAAAGTTAAAACATTTGTTATAAGAGTTCTTAATAAAGAAAGAAAATGAATTTTAAAAAGAGAGTGAAAAAAGTATTCTTTTTTGTATTTATTAAAATTTTTCATTATATAATTGCTTTTATACCCATTTATTCCTTCATTTTCCATTATTCATTTACATATTATTAGCTATTTATTCTTTACCCATTATTCATTTAAAAGGTTTTTTTCTTCTTTTTTACCACAGAATATTTATATTTTATACATATTTAGTTGCGGATCTGCCGTGATGTTGAAAAACGCATGTTGACATTTCTTAACACGTTCTTGTCGGAAAAATAAGTAAAAATTGGGAGCCGACAAAACTCATTTTGTAATTTGCAATTAGCGACAGGGTCCAAGAAATTTTTAAACATGGACCATATATATATGTACCTGTTAAGTATCACAAATCAAGGACTGTACCTACTTGCCGATTCTTAGAATTATGCATTAAAGGAAAACAAGGATTAAAAAAAATAACAACATCTCTCACCCACAACTGAATCATATCTCTACCATTAGGGCAAATGTATCGTTGATAAATATTATTTACAATATTTTGTTTTTGAATTTGTTCTATTAATTTATGGTTCTTTAATAATTTAGTCAAAAATATTTTCCTGTTTTCGATAAATGTTTTGAAAATGTCTTTTTATGTAATGAGAGTTTAAAAAAAAACATTCACCTGCATATTTGAATTTTGTGAGCTAAAAATACAACAAAATGTTAATTACTTTAAAAAATAATAATTTTACGCAGTAAAAAACATTTTCATATATCGCTCACTCCTTTCAAAAACGTCATAAATCAAAAATTGTCAATTTTCAGTTGTGCATGTTTTTGGAATGCCCAAAAAATGTACTATATCCCAGAAAAAGTGGCATATTTTTAACTTAATATTTACCCGCTACAGGGCAGAAAATGTTGTTTTTGTATTTTTAAGAAAAGGTATTGTTTAATTTTTTTAAAAAAAATATATTAAATATTTTTCAAATGGACAAAAAACCTTCATGTTTTACCTAAAAAAATGTGTTGCACACTAAAAAGTTCAATAAGTGGCTCGATATTTATTTTTAATACATTGTGTTATATTTTTAAACATTAAAAACGTTCTCCTGAAAAATCTAGTTTTGTGATTTATGACGTTCTTCAAAGGAGTGAGCGATATGTATAAATATAACTTAGTTCAGAAGATTTAGTGGTTTTACCCCAAACGTGATTTTGTGCCCAAAAATCAAATGATTACCTGCAATATTGGAAAATTTAGCAGGGAAATACTCCGACATAGTTGTCTCAATATAAAATATCTCTAGTTTTTATATTAAATTAAAATTACTGCATATTATAAATTTTCAATACGTGTTTTGTAAATATTTATTTAGTTAGAGAAATTTCTTGGAGGTAATGTAATTTAAGGTTAATTAAATGACGGGTAGCTATAAATGACAGGTTGATACAAAAGATGGGTTGGTGCAAGTATGGGTTGATACAATTGACGGGATGAATGTTACAAATTAATAAATGACGGGTTGGTATAAATGACATGTTGATACTTGAATCCATAGGTAACTTAAAATTAAATATATACATTCTAAGAGCATAATGAGTGTATAAGTATGGGGGAATAATAAGAAAATAATTAATTGAAATGTACTCTTTCTTTTTTCTGCTCCCATTCTTACTTTATATTTTGATTGTCACACAGGTGTTCATCGTTCCGCATCAAGGATTATGAAAAATAAGCCTAAACAAAAACCTAAGCAGAGTATATCAGAGATGATACTATCATTTATTTTTGGCTAATTTAGTGCATAAAATGTACCATAACACGCATGTAAATCAACCACCTAAACACACAAATCCCCAAAAAATTACTACCATACAACCAAATGAACAAAAATCAGATGCACATCAAACATATGCAACATTTAGTCAAATGAGCTTTGAGTATTTTGTATGCAATAAAGCTCTTTAACCTGCACCCACTATAATTTAAATAATGAAACTATTTATAAAAATAAGCTATTCATAATTGAATAATGGAGGTAGATACATACAAAATAGATCAAGTAATGCTCATAATAGACAAATAACTGACCAAATTTATTCAATAATATGTTTTGTAAAATATGACCTCAACAAGGGAAAATCCGGTGAGGACATATTGCTGTAAATGTGTGTATGAATAGATAAATAAAATAAAATATCTTTGGTAAATCATCTTATATGCCGCATTTATCTTGAAGTGCCCTTGTTCCAAAATGCATGTAGGAACAATTGTAATCCTTAATCTACTTTTTTACAATTTACTTTTACATATATATTAAACTCTTGGAATAAAGAAATTTCTAAAAAAATTAATAGGTAGTCCCATAAGAAATACAGTATTTTTCACTTTGCCAGATATAATTACATTAGTTTTACATAGTAATACTAATAACTTCTTTGTATGTGTGTAAAATTAATGAAATATGTACATGATTCTTAATTTGTATGGCTGATGGTAAAAGTTGACATTAACAGTCGCAAGCAAAATAAATTATGTAGTTATAATGATCTGCATCATGGCGAAAACTTCCATATTTTTGATCTGCCATTATTTGAAATATTATGTATACAAAAATTCCCATCAATTAATGAAAAGCGATATTAATTTGATTAACATCAAAACCTAAAATCTGGTGGTGTCAAAAGTCTGCGTAATCGCAGGACTTGTATGACTAGATGTATGGGTGTGAAGTAGGGGAGGAGTGTATGTCAGGACAGAAGAGTGTGGCATTCCATCCTTTCTTCCTACCCCTGCGGGGAAACGGCGTGATGGTATTAATTTTAATTTTCTTTGTTTAGGTATTGTAAAAAAATGTAGCTTTTAGTTTCCTGTTATAAATATGTGGGTATCAATATTTAAAAAAAATAGTACCTACAATTATATGAATTGAAAATTACCGAGTGATTAAAATTTATACAGCTGTTAGTGTTAAGTTTACTATGTATCCATATTTTCTTAATGTTGTGTTTTAATAATGCTTTTCAAATTAATTGTATAAATAAAGTGGAATTTATTTTGAAAGGTGTTTTTATTAAGATAAACTGACCTAATCTTTGACTCCACAAGGTAAAATTTTATAAAACTTTAGGGCAGATGTGTTTTTAATTAACAGATATTTATTTACTATCCAGTAGTACATATTTTTTAGTATTGGACACTTAAATTAACCACCCTACACATACGAGGGTATGTGATATGCGCGTTTCTGCACCATTCTGTGCTAACCTGTGTCACGATAAAAAAATATTTATGCGCACCGGATACAAATTCGGACGAGACAGAGAGAGGGGACGCGATAATGAGGAAGTACATCGGTTTTCTAAATGCACCTATTATGTGAAAATTTTGCCTGTTATAACATTAACAACAAATATTTTTTTCATAATTCTGTAGAAAAAAGGTGATTTTTTTGCCTGTTTCATGGAAAATAACCTGAGATTCGGTGGTTCATCAAAAGAACCACTTTTGAATCACAAGTATACTAATCAATAATAAAAAATAATGTATTACAAATTTAATACTTAAAGTTGAATACAGGTATATTTTAATGAATCAAAAAAGTTTTTCAGCATTTATTGGCATTGAACGATTGCTTTTTCCTGGTGAACCAGGTTTGGTTTATGAAAAATGGGCTTTTATATTCTCAAGAATGAGCTTTCACTGTATAAGATGCTGGAAGGAAACGAAATATAAATCTTAATTTTTTTTGCCATCTTACCATCACAAAGGGCCCACCACACCTCTTGATCTAAGTAAACAGTTAATGAATAATCATTCACCTCATTTGTAATGGTACTCTTCTCCGTACCTCTTGTTTGGCCATTGTCGGTTGTGATTACTATATATATACTAATATCATTAAGAGAAAAGTCATTATCGATGCTGTGCTGTGACTTGAATGTACACAAAATACATGATTTGTGCTAAATATATAGGACACCAGCCAAAGGTCTTGTTATATTAATTTTTATTTTACTAGGATTATTTACTTTATTAATAATTTATACATACCTTGGCAGCATGGTGGCACAGTTCTTCTACAATAATAACCTAAGCATAAAACTTCGACAGAGACTGATAAAGTGTTATGTGTGGTCTGTATTGCTACACGGCTTCGAGCCTAGGATCCTGGTGAATACAATAAATCGATAGAAGTGTTTGAAATGTGGCTTCACCACAAAATGCTTCGTATTCCCTGGATAAATAGGGTCACAAATGAAGAAGTTCTTTGAAGAGCTGAATCAGACAGAAAACTCTTGTCGAATATCAAGGTTCGTAAGGACTCATATCTGAGTCATGTGTTCTGTGGAGAGAAATACCACCTTTTACATTTGATTATGGTGGGAAAATTGAAGAACGCCGAGGAGCTGGTAGAAAGCAAACTTTTGTGACTGGACCGGGATAAGAGGGGTAAAGGAATTGTTCTGGACGGCGCAGGACCGCAAAACCTTTGCCAGAGTGATCGCTGCTAATATTGGGGGGACCTGACAAGGTACATAAATATTTTTTTTACAACTCATTACTAAAACTCGTCTTTTGGAGGATTAATGCCAGAATTAATGCCTTAAAATCAATTTTAAGATTTTAAAATTTCCAAGATTTATTAATAACGGTTACAGATTTTTTCTGGCAAATGTAAAAGGATCTTTTCATTTGAAAAAGGTCATAGTGACGGTTTCGTAGAAAAAGACGGTTTGGTGAACTAAAAATACGGTAATAAGGTATTTCTCACTGTTTGTTTTCTAAAACTTTAAATGAAAACATGAAAGCTGATTTTCGAATTACTGCGGGACAATCGATGAGTAATTAATGAGCTGAAAACTAGAATCCGCTCGCTATATCCCATATCTTTGTTTCCGTGTGGTTTGTCTATGGTTTTCGAATGTGCCAATTTCAAAAGTATGAATTTTTAATCAATTTTGACTGTCAACTGTCTGTTTTGGCATTTTTTCTCATTCGTACATATTTCCATTTTGTTGCTAGGTATTAGGTATTTTCTACAAGAAAAATATGAAAGCCACCGATGTTTTCATTAATTTTAGTAATTCGTATTATTTATTAACAAGAATAAAATACATAATGAAAAACTTCGCGCTTAAAACAAATGGTAACGTCAAAAGATAATGATTTGAAATAATTATCTCATCCGTATAAAAATTATCAACAATAAATCGATAAAGAATTGTAATGTGTCAAGTTTTAAATTTAGTACGAATGTGAAGTTTTATACGTTAAGATTAGTCCAAAAAATAACATCAGCTATTTTAGATTGGCATTCATATTATGATTGGTCGATTTAATCCTTATCTTATCACAATTTTACGTGACTCATGATGAGTTATCCGTCCTTATGTTATTTTTTGACATACCAACCACTTCGTAAAAAATGTTTTTATCCATAATGGTTCTGCGAGTCATTTAGACGGTTCATTTTGTTTATTTTCTGTAAAGTTTTTAATATTTAGTTTTACAATTGTGCTTTATGGTTTTTGTAGGTATGTAAAATTTGTTCGTATTATTATTTGTTTAAAGAAATATATTTTTTAATTGTGAAAATTTACGCGAAATTATAGACTTGTTATCAAAAATACATTTAATCTATTTTCACTATGCAACCATCCAAACCTCTCGTGAATTGAAAGTGCAAAATCAGGCAGTTACATGTCCAACATTTACACATACTTTCTCAATATTAGTGTAATCAGTAAACCTGAGGTTGGATGTTTTTAAATTTATATTTCCACCCATGTAGAGCAGAAGCATTTTCTTTTTGGATACATTTTTTAGAAAATGTCGTCGCGACCAATAGATCAGTGTTATCGTTATCAACCTGGATTGAGTGAATTTTTTTTTCCGTTCAGTGGGCAGGGCGCAGAATTTTCGTCATAAATTATTAAGAGAAGACCAACAAAAAAGGTCACCGATGTTCCCAAAACCTTTCATTTGCTTTTAAAATTCTTGATGACAATTTTTTTTCCTTTCCTTTAATCATCAGAGTAATGAAAAAATGGTGTTATAATTTCGGCGCGACTCCTTATGGTCGACTTCCAAGGTAGATGATCATTATGGTAAATTATTACTAAAACAAATTAATATTATATTTCGAAAGGTGATGATGGCAAATGATTATTATTAAAAATCATTATTATATTTTTGATATTTCAGGCTTCAGGTTTTCTTGCAGATGTGAGAATTTGATGAAAAATACTCAATGCATTTGGTTTCATAATTCTTCATTATAAATTATTTATATATATTTTTTTAGAACCAACAAGAAATAGTTTACCGAGTGATCTAGCGCAGAATGCAGATGGACACAGGTATGAATTTTAATATAATTTCGCTAAACTTATACAGTAAATGGCAGTGTAAAATAAATTAAAAAATATCATATATATAATAATTTTCAGACAGAAATGGAGGAGGTCCTCCAAATATTCTCGAGTTCCCGTTCGACAAAGATTCTGCTCTCTTTTACCCTCGGAAAACTATGGATTCTCCCCCTCAGCCCATCCCGGGGATAGATATGTGGGACAGTGACCATGTGCGGATGCCATTTTCTATGAAAAATATTTGTTCTGAGAAAAAGGTAAATGAACTTTTATTTCAAATTAACTTTTTATGATTTGTGAGCTACTGACTAAGAATATTTAATCATTTGATTAAAAAAATTAAATATTTCGATATCTAAACAAAGATAAAGTACAATATAGAGGTATTTAAGGGGCTTATGACCTGTCACACGCTGGTTAAATGATCTTTTTAATAGTTTAACATGGATAAAATGGTGAGAAATTCACCATTCTATCTATGATTGACAACCCCGCTATGAATAAATTAACTGGTCAAAATATATGTTTAATAAAAATTGAAAATCACAATTTGTAGTGTCTCTTAGGATGTAAAATAATTCTGGAATACATTTCGTGAAGGTCTCTGCTAAAAAAATTGTCAATCAACAAGTCAACCATTGATGGTACTGAGAACTCGCATGTGAAAGAATGTGTCAATTGAAGGATAAATACAACTTCTGAAATTCACACAATAGGTTAGGAGTTAATATTTCCTGTACATGGCGATTCATCTGTTAATTTTGACGATATCATAGCACTTTACTGCGAATGTTACTATTCACTACTGTATCTATTATGAACAGCTTGCACTTCCTGGGAAGATAGAAAAACGGAAGTGGGGGGGGGGGGAGAAAAACAGCGTTGGCAATCCGAAAACAACAGTTATTTACTTTATTTGGACACTGAACACAGTTCTTAGAACTATTAAAAAAATAATTATATGAAAATCCGTAAATATTTGCTTTAGTTACAAGTATGATGAGTCACTGATTCACTTTTTTTTAAAAAGTATGTGTAAATTCTAATTTTCAGAATTCTTCAAAAAGCATGATTAATAGATGGAACTTGATAAATACAGCATTAAAATCTAAAACTATTCAGGATTCTCAGGATTTAGAAGACGTTATATTCCAGTATGGCCATTTTTCGCAACCTTTCATTGCTTTACATAAGTTCTGTCAAGAGGTAAGTAAACTAGAGCCAAAGTTTTTAAACCAAAAATGTTTAAATAACCCTCTCTAACTAACTTGTAACTCTTATTCCCATAGACATCGGTATCAATGATTAATTGGAAAGTGAATATGTAATGCATTACCAAATTTGTAAAAATACTTGAGTTACAAGCTATGATTTTCGAGTCTTGCCCTTTATACTCTTGCATTAGCTATTGATACGTCTCTAATCCGGGACAATCTATTCATTGCTGTGCTGTTTGTATAACTCAGCTTATGTTTTGAATATTGCCATTTTTTTTTTCTTAAAAAAAATTTCAGGGTAGTTTAATCCCTCTAATATTGTTATTGGGAAAGGAATAGGTATCCAGGACTGTTTTGAAAAAAATCCTTTTTATTCTTATGATAATAAAAAAAAAACATTTGAATGACCATAGCAGAAAAATATGTTTAATTTTCTGTATTGAGGTATTGTATGTTTTTATTGTTATCTACATAATGGTTTTCAGATGGAAACATATAAAAGGAATGATTTTTTTGAACGCACAATTCCAAGTATGATCGATTTGGCTTTGAGTTTGCCAAACTTGGTAACTGCGCCGATACCATTATTGAGGTAAGCATTCTTCTTATTTTAAATGTTTCAAGTGAGTGTTTAATTCATTTATTTTACATCAGATATTTTAGATTTTATATCGGATACATATTAACAACTAAAAATTTATAATAATGTGTCCTCACTGGGTTTTCCCATATCGAGGGCATATTTTATAATACTTGTTTCTTAAATTATTTGTCTGTTACTTGTCTGTCATGCAAGCATATACGACGTGACTGTTGACAATCGCTTATTTTTAGAATTCAATTTTTCAACCCCTACAGATTTTGCCACTGTAGGGGTCATTCTGAGGATAACCCCTGCAATGGTGATTGAAACGCCACGAAAAGATAAGATTGGGTGTTATTACTCAAAATATATTAGTACATAGTTTATGTCCGCCTCCATAGTGTAATGGTCAGCGCTCTCGGCTACCGTTCTGGAGGTCCCGGGTTCGATTCCCAGAGGGGGGACTAATAAATATAAGTGATTTTATCACTCTAATATTTATTCAATATTACCCTGGACTAGTACCTGAAGCGGAGGGCTGATCACCTTTCCTTCTTGTTTTAACGATCAAGATAACACTGCGTTTATATGATGCAGTGCCCTATGCTCCATTGGGGTGCGGATAAGGGTTAAAAAAAAAGTAGTAAAAAGGGACCGTCAAAGTCTTCAGGCTTATTCGACGAACACATTTTTCAAAGACATTGCTCTAAAAATATAACATTGTTAAAATGATGTGCGTTGACAGTTACATAATTTAAAAACTATTGCAAAGGAAACAAAGCAATTAGTTTTGCTCACAAATACTTACAACCTCGTAATATTTATCGGAGTTTGATAGATTCTGTATAACCATTAGTATGCGGCCCAGTGCCATTGCGCTGTAAGGTTTACTTACGTAAAGTGCTACGCTGCGCTATATTGCGGTTGGCACTTCTTGATAACGGTACTTAATGATTATCCTGTTGAAAATATACACCCTAAAGCAAGGGTGGCTAACCCGCGGCCCGCGGGGTGTCTACTTGCGGCCCGCGGAGAAAATCACACATTTTTTCCTTTAGTGTACACAAAACCACCCAAAGAACATTCCACCGTGCATACTTCATATCATATCCCATATATGGGAGTATTTCACTATCGTGATAATTTCAAGACTCATAATAGCGTCAAGTAGTAAAGACGTTGGACTAAAGAAGTGAAGAGTAACAGAATAACTGAGAAGTTTTTAAGACAGATGGACTATAAACTACTTCTTCGTGGAATTTAAAACAAAGCCAACATGCCTGATATGCAATGATTCTGTTTCTATATTGAAATAGTAACATTAAACATTTAACATAAACGTTTTACGGCCCGGTAGGAAATCTCATTTCTAAAATCTGGCCCGACTACTGAAAATGTTGGCCACCCATGCCCTAAAGTGAATCAGTATTTTTGACCATTTCGGAAGTTAGTTCTATTGCAGCAGATCGCAATGTAACAAATGACAGCGACACTGTGGGCGACGAGATCTTTGTTCCGGTAAATGGAGACTGTGACGACGGAAGGAACATTATTGTTCATCGAAATAAAAGATTGCAAATAAAAAGTGAATCACCGAATTTATCTTCTATAAAAAGGGACCACATGGACTTTGCGCAGTAAAACACAAGTGATGTGGCATAATCTTGTTTTTTTTTTAAAGGATATGTGTTGAGAAATGTGTTGGAAATGTGTTTTTGGAAATGTGTATGTGTAAGAAATATAAATATCATTCCTTTCTTGTATAGTTGCAAAATGAATTGAGTGTTTGCATTTTTATTGAATACATATTTTTTATTATTATCTAAATACGCAAAACATCTGTAGCAATTTATGTACATACTTGCTGAATAAGCATAGCACTAAAACGGATAAAGGGATAAATTTAATTATAATTAGTTATATTATTTCAGGAAAGACATGAATAAATCGGTGTCCCTTTCTCAGCAACAAATTGCATCATTGTTGGCCAATGCATTCTTTTGCACCTTTCCTAAAAGAAAATCCAACAGGGATCATTCGGAGTCTACTGATTATCCTTTGATAAACTTTAATAAGTATATTATTTTTTACATATGATTTGATATGCTCAGTGAAATATTGATATTTGAACCATTTGGGAACTAATTTTTCAGGCTGTTTTCTATTGATTCACCCACTGTGATACAGAAACTGAAATGCATTTGTCACTACTTCCAAAGAGTCACCTATAAAGGTGAGATTTTTTTTCTACTTTTGCTAAATGCGAACAAAAGTTTGAGACTTAAAGTTGTAATGGGGTCCTGGTACAGACCTTAACATAAAGTAATGATGCGTCGTAAAAAAGAATGGAAGGAAAATGAGTTCTCAGATAAATTTTATTCGCAAACAGGAAAATGCAGAAAGAATGTATAGCTAATGAAAAAAAAAATGGTGCGTATAAAATGGTTTGGGAATGTGAAATGGATGAATGGAGAAACTGTTAAATAAAATTTATGTTGAAAATATTGATATATTTAGAAAACGAGGAAGGTGTGACATGATCAAGTATGTATGTCATATTGTTCGGGTATGTTAGGAATGGGAAAAATCAGTGCGTGTTTGAGAAGATACATGGATATAGAAGAATTAACACATTGATGTAAAAAATAAAATTTAGGCATTGTATTCTCTCTGTTTGGCTTGATGATGAGAGTGTGTGTTCAGAGAGTATATTTGGCAAATGTGAATGAGAGAACTGAACGAGGATGGCTAAGAAATGTTTGTGATGACTTAATCAACCAGAATCTAAACCTGGTTATGCCAATAGTCTTTGTAACCAGAAGAGATGTATGAATAAATGTATGGATGTAGAGGGAGGTAAGAGTGTATATCAGGACAGACAAGTATGTCGTACGTTATTTATTTCTTGATTGATAATGTACAATAATATGAATATTTTTTTTTAGTTCCGTGTGGTGTTCTAACATTCACACGCAGGATGGTGAAACCACAGGATTGTCCCGAATGGGGATCATGTAAAGAAATAATATCTTCCATCCCAATAGAGGTTCGAATTCAAGGTACTATTGACGATGATGGAATTGGAATGTTGCAGGTAGATTTTGCAAACAAGTAAGTTTAATATCCTTTAACATTCTTTCAATTATCATAAAATCAATCAATTTCTTAAGAGAATATAATGGAACCTCTCATAACGAGTAATTCACATAACCAGCAAAAAAGTGATTAAGTAGCTCCCTTAACCTTTTCATAGCCGCAAATAAATTACGCCGCAGTGCTCAACAGGCCAAGTATTTTTTTGAAAAAAAAAAGTTGTCTAAAGAATTTTTTTTTTGTTGTTTTTATTGAATTATAATTTACTTATCAAATATTATATCCCGCATCGATTGTTAGAGTTTTATTCTTGAAGTTAAACCAGTTTCAAATTTTCATCTCAGACAGGGTTGTCACACTGAGTCGCACACGCAAGTTTTTATTAAATTTAATATTAACACAAAACTATTATTTATCAATGGAATATAGTTTGAAATGTAAAAAAAATAGTAAATTTAATATTAACACTCAACTATTATTTATCAGGTATCTTAGAATGAAGTTTAGTTAGAAATGTGATAAATTAGTAATTTTCCATTGTGTGGTACTTCTCAAAGCACGGTATAAAAGAGCCATCTTGCATTGTTTACACCTATAACTAGACTCTTTTCTTAGTTTTTTGCTAGTACACACAATACACTTCGCAGTCGGGGATGATTTTTTTCGGTCCGTGGTAGTTTTTCCAAAAAATGTAAAGACTTACAGAAAGCTGTAAGTCGCGATAGAAATTCTGCCTTCCGTTTTCTGCCATGAGAAGTACCGGGTTGTTATTTTTCACTTAGCACGAAGAAGAACAAAGAACTTAGCACAAAGAAATAATTTATTTACTAAAAAGTTGTGAAAAGAAACCAATATCACTAGCAAAACACTGATAAAATCGGAGTAAATATAACGCGAAAGGTATAAATAAACAAATATTTTCATAATAATATTTTAAAATAATAAGAAAAACACAAAAAAATTGAGCAAAATAAAAACCCCTGGCGTTCAAAACAATCGATTAAAATAATCAATATTTCAAGTGGTTTGAGTGGTAGCCCTAATGACATCTGTCAACTGTCAGCTGAAAGTGATACCGATAAATCGCTTTAAAGTATTTAAAAACTTTATAAAATATTTTGTGAGAACTTCAACAGATGGCAATGTATGTTCCGTTTTTGACAGATTGTCAATGTCAATATGAGTTAAAACTGCGGAGTAATACGTCATCAAAAGTACTGACGAGATATCTCGTCTCTGGCAATACGGGCACTCCGCCATTTGCCGAGATATCTCGTCTCTGGCAACCATCGGGTTAATGAGCGATATTTCGCATAACGAGTTACAGAGAGGGCTTACAAGTGAATGTCGTCAAAAGGGACTTGCCTTTTTTACGACATTCACTTGTGAGCCGGGACTCCTGCCCCAGTAGATAAGTGTGTGTTTCGCTTAGTGAGTAAGACTCTGGAACGAATTGTGCTCGTTATGATAGGTTCCACGGTATATACAGTTGTTATAACTATGCTTCAATATGTTGTTTTATGAATTTAAACATTTAAAATTATTGCCTCTGTAGTGTAGTGGTTAGCTCTTTAGCCACTGTGCATGAGGTTCTGGGTTCATTTCCTAGGGTAGAGGTAAAAAAAATGATGTGATTTTTTTCTAATATTTATTAAATTTTGTCATAAAAGATTTATTACCTTATCTTCATGTGATTAACAATCTAATTAACAATGTGTACATTGGGCACTGATATTGTATTTGTGCAGATATGTAACCAAATTTTATCTTTTATCTTTTATCTGCACAAAATAATATTTTACTATCGTTTATTCGTCAAGAAATATTTTAAAGATCCGAATACTCTGTCCTGAGAAACTTCAGTTTCTCATTTAGAGGTTAAATATAGTAGTAAATTAAAGTACAATTCAAAAGCAATGATGTACATACTTGGTTTTTTCCCAAAATATTAATTAGTTCTTTAGAAATTTGTAATAATATGCAAATATAAAAAATGGTGTTTTTGATATATTGTTTATGCAATTTTTACAAAAAGATATTATTTTTATTTAAGATATCTTGGAGGAGGTGTTTTAGGTAGTGGATGTGTCCAAGAAGAAATAAGATTTGTAGTTTATCCAGAATTACTGGTCTCGATGTTATTTACTGAAAAATTAAGCGATACTGAAGCACTTTTAATGATCGGTGAGTTCTAATTTCCGCTAACATATCAGTGATCAGAACCATCTCCATAAGTAAATTTTTCAATTGTGGGGCACTCAAACCGGAGACTGACCACATTCAAGCCTAGTTCGCACTTACCAGCTGTAGAGGGTTCTAACACCTCGGGTATCAGTAAGTACTTTCACTATTCGGTGAACAAATTCTAAGGTTTTATGAACACTATCACAAATCAGCCCATGTTACTATGGAGTGTTACTCAAACCTCATGCTTCTGAGGTCATCAGCAGTTGTGGTTTGCTCGAGTGCATTCCCTTCCATGCAGTATAGCAAGATAGATACCCTTGTATACGATATAGCCAAACATTTAAATACATAGAATTCCACTTTTATTTATCAAGAAGAATATCAGTCCTCAAATACAGTGTATTGACCATAAGCTGTGCATAAAATCTTATTAATATTGCTTTATTATTAGGTTGCGAACGCTACAGTCGCTCTGAGGGTTACGCACGTAGCTTCCGTTGGGCAGGACCTTACACTGACACAACCGAATTCGATTCAATTCACAGAAGAAGATGTGCCGTTATTGCCATTGATGCTCATCCCTTTAAAAATGCTAGTAATCAGTATTTTGAGAAGTTTATAAGAAGGGAGTTAAATAAGGTTTGTTGGTGTTTCAATTACTTACACATGAAATTATTTACAAAGCCAGCGATTCGCCGGTTTGTCTTTGGAGTGATTTTTTTTGCATTAAAACTGAATGACAATAACTTTATTCGTAAAAATGACATAGTGATTTTTTACATTAAAACTGAATGACAACTTTCTTCATAAATTTGTATTAGAATACATTTTTATTTGCTACCATTTTTATTTTGTATCTTAATATTATTGTAATAAAAAATGTCAAAATTAAACATTTTGTCTGTTTTTCCTGCCCCTATTTTGTAATCGACAATTCGGTAGGTAGACACTAGACTTCTCTTTTTAAAGTTATTTTGTTTTGTTCACAGGCATGGGTTGGATTTTCCGTTCAAAAGGTTGATGACCAGTGTTCGAAACCTTGTAAAGTTGCCACCGGCAATTGGGGTTGCGGAGCATTCGGTGGCTCCGCCAAACTCAAGTCTCTCCTGCAGCTTATGGCTTGCCGCCAAGCCAACATGTCCATGGTATATTATACATTCGGGGATAACAACCTAACTAAAGAAATGTTTGAAATGTATGAGTTCCTCTGCAAAAACCATGTCACTGTTGGTAAGAACTAATAGAAGATATATTTTTTGTGTTAATGTTGATTAATATCTATTGAAAATAATGAAATTGACCTTAGTATTATGCTATCATCTAATTATTAATTATTATAGGTATTACAAATCATGTTTTCATTATTATTAGCAAATAGATAAATATAAACAATCGCGAGACAAGAGTTATAAATAAAACGGTTTAAACCGTGGGTGACCAACATTTTCTGTGGCCGGGCCAGATTTTAGAAATGAGATATCCTACAGGGCTGTAAAACAAAATTTATTTTATTATTCAGAGCAAACAAGATCAACAAGAATCATTGCATATCAGGCATGTTGGCTTTCTTTTAAATTCCACAAAAAAAATGTTTATAGTCCATTGTCTTAAAAACTTCTCATTTCTTCTGTTACTCTTCTCTTCTTTAGTCCAACGTTTTTACTACTTGACGCCATTTTGGGTTTTGAAATTTCCAGGATAGTGAAATACTCCCATACATATATGGGATATGAACTAACTACGAACGATGGAATGTTCTTTTGGTGGTTTTGTGTACACTAAAGGAAAAAAAATGTGTGATTTGCTCTGCGGGCCGCAAGTAGACACCCGGCGGGCCGCGGATTGGCCACCCTTGGTTTAAACTCTTGGTCATTATTTATTAAACTTTACAGTACGATGACCCCCTTTTTCCCTCATGACTGATTTTTTTTTCTCGATTCATCCTTTTTGGCTGTGGTTGATTTTGATAAGAAAGTATAGGTTTCATATTAAGATCTCAATACTCTGATAATGCGTACATAAAATCAATTTATTTTTTTGGATTTAATTATAAGATGTATCCATGTGTTAACAATTATAATTATAATTGTTTTTATTTATTTTTTGTTTTCCAGGAGACCTTTACCAGCATTTATGTTCCTTCAGTAACTCTGGTTTCCCTGAGGATAGCCTGTATGAGTACATACGAATGATGGTATCAAGAAAACATCATCCTTTTAAGGTAGGAATTTGTCTACCGTGCATAAGGTCAAAGTAAATATAATGGCAACTTGTACAATAAGATTAGTGCCTTTCACTTAGCGATATGGAAGGTTTGTGGTATGATAAGTTTGTGATTAGGAAAGTGCAATGATGAAAAATTACTTTTTGGTGTGAAAATTTGTATTATGAAAAGATCATGGCATGAAAAGTTTGTGGTAGAAAAGTATATGATCAGAAAAGCTCGTGGTATAAAAAGTTTATTGTAAGAAAAGTTAGTCATAAAAGGCTGTAGGACCCTATTTATGCTTTCTCTTCTAATGCTTATATTTATTTATTTGTCCGCCTCCGCAGTGTAGTGGTTAGCGCAATTGTCTACCATACTGAAGGTCCCGAGTTGTATGTATTATTTCACTCACATTTATTTAATATTATCCTGGACCTGAAGCGTAAGTTTGATCTCCTTGCCTTCATATAGTTAACAATTAACTTAACTCCTTTCCTTTTTGTATTCAACATTAAAGATCACACTGCTTGTAAACGATGACGTGACCTATGCGCAGATAAGGTTAGAATAGAGTATGTAGATGGGATAGTGCTTATTTGTTAGTGTTTTTTAATCAAGTAACTATATTTTATGTAAATTTAAATTACAGCCACAAGGAGAGATTCAAAAGCCTGTACAAGGCCATCAGTCGCAACGGAAAAGATCGGAACATGGCTATCAGTCGCAATACCTAACACCACCAACAACAGCCACAACTCAACAGCCACGACTCCACAGACCCACAGAAAACCAAAACCAATATCAATATGGTTCCTATGATCGCCCAGCAGGTAATTCAGGCACAAGTACATATGAAACCGTAAAAAACGATGTTGAAATTAAATCCCAAATTAATCATAATAATGGATCTTTTCACCTAAACATTGTCATAAAAAGATTTGAAATATGATTAATTTTCATTTACCATTTTAATAATTCTTCATCTTAAATAATGGAATTTCATTCCAAACAAACAATATCAAAATCTAATCTTGCAATTTAATTCCCCTTCTTATAATGGTTCTTTTCTAGAACTAAGTATGTAACTACAATGGAACCTCGGGTTATGAATAACCCCTCATTACAAACGAAAATCCGTTGAGGAAATGCCTCGGTTTGCAAACTGAGTTTCAGCTTACAAAATTCAGAGTTATGTTCTGGGAGTCATTTATTACATGGTATTACCACCAATTATGGTGAGGAAATACTATTTTGAAAGACAGATAATGAAGGGTGGATGGCGCAGATGCAAAGTTTCATGTAAAGATGATAATGTCATGTGTCATTGCCTTGAAATCAAATTCAGGAAAGAAATAGACCTTACTAGAAAATAATACTACTTTAAAACATTCCTTTTATTCAACACTGATTTTATTTATTTTTTAATATGATTTCGATCTTGAAGTAGATAGAAATTTGGGTTTTAAATTAACTGAATGCTGTTTTGGGAGAGCGGGTGATTTAAAATTCTTATCGATGGGTGGACTGCTCTCCCAAAACTAGTACTGTTAATTATAATCCCAACAGTAAAACCCCTAAAATCAAGTGTAACAAAGTTAATGAAGACACTATAAGTCGGATTACTGCATTTTTAATTTGGGCTACAAATTACTTGAGTCTCAAATAGACTTATGGAATAATGGACTAATTTAATTAAGTTTTTAATTTGAGGTTGTAATGTATTTACCTATTAACATTTTGTAAGGTATATTATGAACATATTTACAAAAAAATTATAGGTTTTTGTTGTTTTTATTTTTACTGTTTTTTACGATAAATTGAATGTGACACAGCTTTATGTCTAAGCTACTCATTTTGATAAAAAATAATTTTCTTCCAGAACTTGTAATATTGATATCAGTATGTTATATGAACGTCTTTTATTTTTCAAGTTATGAAAATAGCACATAATTAGTTAAAACTTTTCTCGACCGCTTCATCGAGCATTATTTATTTAAGGAAATACATATAAAAAACAAACATATTATCTGTCTCATTTTTCTTGTGAATGATCAAATACATATTTGTTTGTGATTTAAAAAAATTTCAAGTTGAAAAACGTTTCTGATTCTCTTTTTCTGATCTAATTTTGCATTATGTCATTAGATGGCTAATTTTAAAAGACTAATTAAACTGATTTTCACGTGATTTTAAACAAATTGGATTTCTGACATGTCATTTTGAGTAGTGTTTGCAAAGTTGATTTTCAACAGCCATAATTACACTGGCAACATTAATATTTAGTCAAATCGTCTTTATTAATGACTTTTTTCACATGTATTTTATCTCTGGAATGTCCCAGTGGACTGGCATTGCAATTGTCTTCAAAGGATTACACATTAAATGCATGAATATTTACAGCACTCTAAACGAGTTATATATTTACATGTATTATGATTTAATTAGCTTTTTGATCATTTTATGGGCTTTATCCATAATATTGTAATACATATATGGCAATATCATTTTGTGACAAAAATAAGATTTTTACTTTTTTTTGGCATAGCGTCTCTGCCTACAGTGGTTGTGTTTGTAATACACATAAGTGACACTGAAAATAACTCATTTACCTTCGAGTACAGGCTGTAGTCGGTTTAAGACTGGGGTTAAAACATTTATTTTTTATAAAGCGAAAAATAATTTATCTAGATTATTTGGTGAAATGTAGATATGGCTAATATGTATGTAACTGTTATTTTTTTTGGTTACCTGATCGGGAAGGTATTTGTTTCTTTTTCTCGGCTTATATTTCTTTTCAGCTTTAGTTTTAAATGTCAAACATATTCTTTTAACCCTTATCCTCACTCAATGGTAGATAGGGCACTTCATTGTATTGATGGAGTGCCATCTTGACCATTACTTCTATAAAAATCCTGCGCTGATACCAGTCCAGGGTAATATAAAAAATATTAGAGTAAAAAATTAATCAATTTCAGGGGTCTCCAACACGGTAGCTAAATGCGCTAACTATTACATTACAGAGTAAGACAAAATATATAAGAAGCTAGAAATACGCAACAATCAACCGAATTTGTGCATCGGTTGGCTGATTAGCTTTGAGTGATCAAATACAACAAGTGATTTTAGAAACAAATTTTCCATTTAATTTAGTTTGTTTATTGAGTGAAAGTGCGCCAAGTCCAATGGTGTAACTTGGATATCTTATATCTTTGTGTGCCTAGCTTACGAATTGCGTCAATAGCATCTGCATCAAGTATGCAGCATAAAAGAATCAGATGTAAAAGCTAACATATTTGTGTATCATTTAGCTCTGTCAAGTAAATTGATGAACAAGACAGCATATATTATTGATAGAGTTACTAGAATGCGGTGAAGTTGTAGATTCTGTTAACATCCACACAACAGCAGCCATCTTGGGTCTTACAGAAATGCAATGAAAAGTGTATCATAGTTTATGGATCCATTAAGTGTATTAATTAGTAGTTATGAAGCAGTTTTTTTCTTCTTTCTTTTTTTTCATACCCACCATGTCTTCTTGAATGTTTGATTTATTTAGATTGTACAGCAGAGAAGAGTTTCAAGTGTGAAAAGAATAAAAAACATCTGGTTATGTGTACGCCATTTGAATAATGTAATCTAAGTATTTCATAAGTTAAGCTAAACTCTACATACCTAATAAATCATCGGTTTTAGATGGCAGGGTTCTTCCATTATTGGTTTTTTCTTCTTATATAGTTATTATTATCAGATTAGTGCTAGAAGAGATTTGTTTCAGAAATGCCCGATTCAACAATATCAGAGATATGCTACACACCCTCCTCGGCCACTAGGGAAGTTATCCGGGACGTGACATCAGGAGTGGAGCAATATCCATCCCAACAGCTGAAGCATATAAAAGATCCCTTGGAGAAACTCCAACGCCTGTGCCTGGCACAAATTCCATCCGGCATCATGAAACTCGGTCGAATCCTACGCAGTTTGGATAGTAACAGAAGTAATGTGCTGGACAAAAAAATGTTTCTCATTGGTCTAAAGGACACCGGTTTAGACACAAAAGATATTGATTTGTTGTTTCAACATTTTGCCAATGAAAAGGGATCAGTGGACCTGGATACATTTATCGACCATGTTCGCCCAACAATGTCCGATTCTAGGAAAGAGATTGTACTTAGCGCCTTTGAAAAGTTAGATACAAAAAGGCACAATGTCATCACGTTGGATGTTTTGCGGGCTGGATATAATGTGAAAGATAACAGTAA
Organism: Brachycentrus maculatus; assembly: GCF_059751285.1. Taxonomy (NCBI): domain Eukaryota; kingdom Metazoa; phylum Arthropoda; class Insecta; order Trichoptera; family Brachycentridae; genus Brachycentrus; species Brachycentrus maculatus. Next base: position 274,828 of record NW_028280831.1, on the reverse strand, counting down.
ATATATAAATGGGGAGAAAACTGAAGACGATCTTAAGGACGAATTTCTCAAGGACTTTAAACAAGAGAATAGCCAGGGAGTGGTAACATTAGAAGAGTTCATGAACTATTATATTGGAGTCAGTGATTCTATCTCAACAAGTGAATACTTTGATCTCACAATGCGTCGGGCATTCAAATTGTAGGTTCTCTTCTAATTCCATTCCATATTTTTAATTATGAATTCACATTCCAAACATTTGTGGTTATAAGAAATGCGTTATTTTCATGATTTTTAAACACTGCTCACTTTCGTGTACCTAATATCGTAGTCATACAGGAGAAAGTGACCAAGTGCATTTGTTTACAAAAACGTGATAAAAATGTGACTTACTAGCTTAATATTGCCCTGAAAAAATCCCAAAGGATTTTAAACTTAGAAGTATAATATATTGACTTGTTAAAAATGGCTAACTGCATTTTTGTTTATTTCCTTGCTAAGCAAAAGTGACTTAAATGGCCCTCCTGAACATTTTACGTTTTGGTAGTTGGTCACTTTCTCCTGTACGACTACGATATGTATATAGGATAAGTTGGTGAATTTAATAATATGCATACTGGATATGCCAATATAAATTGTTCAGTGAACAGCATGTTGCTTAGTTCATTGTGGAAAATCAAGATTTTTTAAAAGTAGCTTCCAGAACCAATACATGGCTATGGAGACAGGTATAGTGACATTATAAATGAAATTCTGGTTAAAGGTGACAATGTTTATTATGGTAATTTCAGTTAATGTTAATACCCTACCCTAACTCAGATTTTTGTAGGTGTCAACTTCCTATTGGTTAATTCAAATTCTCAGTTGTCAAGTCTCACAATGGCTGAACATTTCACATGATATTTATTGAATTCTAGCATGTAGTTACAAAATAAAATGACGGAACTATATAATGTTTACAATTAAATTATATCCATTCCCAATAATTTAAATATGCATTTCTTTATGAATGTGCAATTGGTTTCAGTAAACATAAGGAAGAAAAATTCATTTTACCAAGACAACAAAGTAGTTATTTTTTTAATAACATTACGTACACTTCTGGAAATTAAACACATTTCTCTCTAGAAAAAAATCTTTGCTTAGTATTTTTTCATTGCACGAAAATAAGCTTTCATTCTCCCAAACATGCGGATACCCCTCATTCCTTATAAATATACATACATACTAGAGTACACCTATTCTGTCATCTGCCTTGCGAAGTTGACTCAATATTTTTGGAATTATGTACATCTGAATAGATCATGATCATTGAGACTCAAGTAGGCTTCACCACCTCACATCTTACCCTAAATGTGTTAACATATGTAATGCAGAAATCCTAGGTACTAGCCATCCCCGTGATCATTAAATCTCTAGAAATTCTCTTGTCTGTGATCAACTCAGTAGTAAATATATTCTAAAAGCAGGAATTCATAAAAGAAAAGAGATATTAGGATGTTAAAAAAAAATATATGTTTCCAAACTCTTAGTCGTTGTTTCTTAATTCGTAGGTTAGAGCGATAACTGTAAATATTGTGTGAAAAAAATATAAAGATGCCCGGCAAGTAATTGTATAAAGAAGAAGATGGCATAATGATCAGTATGTCGTACTTCTGATCTGTAAGATAATGCGGCTCGGCTACTAATCCGGATACGTCTGGATGATCGCTACCCTGTCCCTATTGATATATGTGACCTACATACCAATGTTTTCTTTAGTAGTTTAGTTTTAGCTTGCTTATCACTCAGGCGGATGCTGCCATCCGGGCCTTGTACAAAATTTACCTTCCACACGAATTTGAGTGTTGTGATTGTAAGCCTAGATAAGCGGTTTTCGAAAATTTAATCACATCGAATAAACGACTCTTAGCATAGAGTCCAAAACAGCTAATAGACTTTGTACGGCATGGCAAAATGTGAATTTTTATTAAAACTCGGTCACTCGGTTCATTTGTGAAATTAGCCCTAATACTGCCATTGAGTTTTGAATGTGCACTTTACTTTGCTTTGCTCAAGTAAAATACCTTTGCTTTTTTTTTTAATTTTATTTTTTATCAGCATTCCTTCTCAATACTGTCATCATGCTTTTGCTTTGGTCATATCTCAAACGAATATTTGTTTTGACACATACGATACGCAGGAAAAACCTTTCCCGAGAAAATAGGCTCTCAATTCCTTGGTGCAAATGTCAAGTTTAACAACAACATAGAGTTACAAATCACATTTTGTAATTAAAAAAATATATAAATATTGGTATGTTAGTGATAAAAAATGACCATCATTTATTTATCAGTCTCCTGTTTTTATTGATTTCCGTTTTTATGTTTGGTTTCGGGGTTTTAAATATAATACAGAGCAATCATTAAAAAAATACTAGAGCCGTAAAATATGTAGTAACATTTGATTTGCCACTTGTTTAACCGACTTTCTAGACATGCATATTGAACATATTTTCTCATGAAAATATTTTCATACAACTTGCTTAAGCAATGTAAAAATAATGGCAAAGACAGTTTTGCTTTTTGGACAAAATAATATTTCCTTTAAATATTGTCATAATATTTTCAATCACTCTTCTTACCCTAATCTGCACCCAACGGTGCGTAGGGCACTGCATCAAATTGATGCAATGTCAAGTTAATCATCAATTATATGAAGGCAAGGTGAGCAGTTTTACGCTTCAGGTACCAGTCCAGGGTAATATTAAATAAATACTAGAGTGAAAAAAACACTTATATTTTTTTGACCCCCCTGGAAATCGAACCTAAGACCTCCGTCCGACATGGTAGCCAAACGCTGTAACCACAATATGGAGGCCGACAAATACAAATATTATTTGGAATTATTCATACATAGGTGGACATTTGGGAGGTAGCTTTTGCTGTGTAAATAGTCTAGTATGGCATACTCATCGTGAAACTTGAAAAAAAAAACTGCTAAAAATATTATGATTCTCTTCCGCAAAATGAGATGAAAAATAATTTCTCTCTTTTTTGCACTAGTTTTTATGGTGTGTAATGGTGTTTTTGTAGCATTAGCTGAAATATTCTGCTGTTGCTGTAAATAGTATATCCTGGAAAATGGAATGGGAAGCTGATCAACTTCATGTGGCTACAAAATTGGAATGGTACAGTTTTCTTTTTGTTTTTTACGTTTATCACATACGCCATTGTCATTTTATTTTTATTATATATATACATATATATATATGTATATATATATATATATATATATATATATATATATATATATATATATATATATATATATATATATATATATATATATATATATATATATATATATATATATATATATATATATATATATATATATATATATATATATATATATATATATATATATATATATATATATATATATATATATATATATATATATATATATATATATATATATATATATATATATATATATATATATATATATATATATATATATATATATATATATATATATATATATATATATATATATATATATATATATATATATATATATATATATATATATATATATATATATATATATATATATATATATATATATATATATATATATATATATATATATATATATATATATATATATATATATATATATATATATATATATATATATATATATATATATATATATATATATATATATATATATATATATATATATATATATATATATATATATATATATATATATATATATATATATATATATATATATATATATATATATATATATATATATATATATATATATATATATATATATATATATATATATATATATATATATATATATATATATATATATATATATATATATATATATATATATATATATATATATATATATATATATATATATATATATATATATATATATATATATATATATATATATATATATATATATATATATATATATATATATATATATATATATATATATATATATATATATATATATATATATATATATATATATATATATATATATATATATATATATATATATATATATATATATATATATATATATACATATATATAATCATACAGGAGAAAGTGACCAAGTGCATTTTTTTACAAAAACGTGATCATTGACTATTTGATATTTTACTAGCTTAATATTGCCCTGAAAGAAATCCCAAAGGATTTTAAACTTGGAAGTATGATATATTGATTTGTTAAAAATGACTAACGGCATTGATGTTAATTTTGTTGCCAAGCAAAAGTGACTTAAATGGCCCTCCTGAACATTTTACATTTTGTCAGTTGGTCATTTTCTTTCTTTTCATATATATATATATATATATATATATATATATATATATATATATATATATATATATATATATATATATATATATATATATATATATATATATATATATATATATATATATATATTTTTTTTTTTTTTTTTTTTTTTAATTTTATTTTTTTTTTATTTTACCCTAGCAGTTATACAATAGCAATACAATGATTTATTATTACAGAAATGAGATGTGACATTATCATTTGTTTTATCGGAGATATTTTGCATTGAAACTTTGAACATCACTTTATTTTTTTGAACATTTTTATCTCATCCTTTATCTGTCTCTAAAGATAGTTTTTTCTTCTTCACTGCTTCTACTGTTCATTATGGCGCTGTTCCCGTTCTTCCGTGTTGATCCTGCAATTTCATTGCATAAAATTATGTAATTTATCTTGTCTCTGAATTCCCCTTATTTGGTCTCTTTTGTTAGTTTGTTTTAAAGTTACAGTCACTGGCTTGTTTCTAGCCTATGCTTGCCTTTTTTTTCAATTGTTTTACATATCATTTTACATGTTTTACATACATATCATTGGTGATATTGCAATACGGTCTAGTTTAATACCCAATTTTACAAAAACGCCTATTATAAAACAAAGAATACAAATAATTGACTTATTAACATGGTTTGTTTTGCAATATCAAGGATGATGTATGTATCTATTATTGTTTGTCTTTCATTGTCCTTGTGTAATGCCTATCTATTTTGTACTTACACCAATATAATATGATTCGATAAAGGCTATAAATGACACTTTATATTGTTATAAAACATGTATGCGTGAATATAAATAATTGAACTGAATTTAAATGGCCAAATGGCCTTTTTTTAAATGAAATTTTAAGGTGACTATTATATCACAAATAAAGCAATGTTTGAGGTAATTTAGTTTTTTTATTTTCAAAAGAAAAGAAAGGAATGAATTACAGGAAAAAAGATTTTCAAGTAATATAGAATATAATTTGAAAAGAATTAAAATGTGTTACTATTTGAAATGTGTTACAATGTATCAGGGGACAGATATTGATCACTAACGATAATTATTTATATCTTTCTTAGATGGCTCAAATTCTGAAGGCTGCTTTAAACGATTATGGCGTTTCTTCAAAAGCTTCTCCAAGTGTTTGGTGGATAAAACATGCCTATTCCCGATTCTACTATACACACTGAAATTACTTATGAAAGCAGCTGTTGTATTGACCTTTCTTAATATAATACTACTGTATATAGCCTTTTCAATAATTTTATTCTGCAGTCGATTTAAATTGTTTTAAATATCTAGGGTGTCAGCTATCCAAAACAGTAGAGAATTATGAAAAACAGATGTGTGTGTGTGTGTAGTTAATCACAGTGTAATGAAAGTTTTATACAGTGGATCCTTACTTTTGAATTCCTTCCATAAATCTCCTTGTAACCCAAAATAATAGTTCTCAGAAGAATCTTTTCCTGAGCCATGGAAAATTACCATTTAAAACAATTATCCACAATTCTATGAATTTAGCTACGATAAGTAACCCTATTTACAAATTCTGTTAAAAGTTAAGTTACAAAAAATAGATTAATCAGATCCCTTTACTGTACACCATATATCCTACCCTCATAAATGTAAACTCATAACTTTTCTAGTACATTATAGTCGCTCTGTACCCATGCTTTAAGTCTTTGTTCCTTAATTTAAGCGCTTCTTGTTTTGTTAGGTAATATATCCAAAATTAAATAAGGTTTATTTGGTTGAATTCTACATTTATTTATGTATATGTTAATATAAATGACGCGTTTCGTCTTCTTAGGACATGATCAAACACTCACATATTAACACATACATAAATAAATGTAGAATTCAACCAAATAAACCTTGTTTAATTTTGGATATATTACTTAACAATTCCATATGGAATTCTACCAACTGTCTGCAGTTACAATAAATAAGCTTCTTGTTTTATTGTGTTTAATTAAAAATCACTTTAAAAAAATACAAATATTATTTAATTTAATTTGTATCTTACACAGTATGTAACTGTGTTATTGTTTGGAAGGGAACTGTTCTATAAAAATATATGGTTCTTTAACCACTTCAGTTGAATTTTGGCAAGAAAATTGTTAGTGCAGGAAATTATTACCAACAAGTCGAAACAAGATTGCCCGAACACTACTCTGGTTAGTCAATAAAAATTAAAACATAAATATATTTGGCTCGGGCAAATTAATACCTTAAGTTGGAATAAAATTTGCCAGAACAACACTCAGACTCATCAATGCAATAGTCATGAGCCTTGCCTGAGTCATGCTCGGGCTAAACTGGGAACTGGTTAAGTGAATCAAAAAAATTTATTGCACATTTTACTAATAATTTTATGTTATGAGTCATAACGCCAGTTTTTAAACAGAGTGTCGGAGAGATATAATATGACACATCGCTCACTCCTTTCAAGAACGTCATAAATAAAAAAACTTGATTTTTTAGTAGAACGTTTTTAAAGTTTAAAAATATAATACAATGTATTAAAAATAAATATCAAGCCACTTATTGAACTTTTTACTGTGCTCTAGATCTTTTTAGGTAAAACCTGAATGCTTTTTCTCCATTTGAAAAATATTCAGTTTATTTAAAAAATAAATAAAAAAATACCCTTTCTTCAAAATGCAAAAACAACACTTTCTGCCCTGTAGTGGGTAAATATAAAGTTAAAAATATGCCTCTTTTGCTGGGATGTAGTACATTTTCTGGGCATTCCGAAAACACGCACAACAGAAAATTGTCGATTTTTGAATTATGACGTTCTTGAAAGGAGTGAGCGACATATCATTATCCTTGAACTGAGATTTCTAACATGACTTAATAAAATTTCATGAGGGTAACATCTTTCCACTTAAATTTATATTTCCACAAGAAACAATCCCAGTTTCATCTGTCTCTGAAGATATAATTTTCTTCATTATTATCTTCCTTTAATCCTCATATGCACCTGATTGTGCATAAAACGCTGCATTATACCGACACAGTGTTTTCTTGATAGTAAATATACGCAAGCGAGGTACCAGTCTAGGGTGATATTAACACATTGTTGTCAGGCGGTTTTTTTTATTAAACCCTACCCTAATTAGTAAACTAATTAGGTTGTATATTAATCGCTTGTGATATTAATTACTTGTACCTAATTACAAGTAACCGCAAGCCCAATTCCTATTTGTACAATGTTTTTGGCATCTCGGGCTATACCAAAAGTAAGCAAATAGAATGCGTATAAGCGTCTCTCACTCTCTACCAACAGTATGTAAAAGACGCTTATAAGCATTTCTTAATGTGTTTAATAAATATTGAGTTAAAAATCATTTATTTACTTTGACCTCCCTGAGAATCGAATCCAGATTCTATTGCTCATTATAAAGCTCTTCTAGTTTTTCTATGATGGATAATGGACTTGGATTTGTCCTGGGAGTATGCGACTCATCACCTAAAATATTGTACACAAACTGAGGCATTTTTTCATTGGTATGTTATGGCGCAATATTTGTAGCAACATGAACTATGACCCCAAGCGCCCGCTAGGGTCAGGGCGGGGTGTACGCGGTGAATGTTTACGTTATATCCCTTATGAGATGGATGCAGGGGATGCTGCACACACTTGTCATTGTACTATCATGGCGACCTGTTGAATAAACCGATTGCATCCTAATTACGAGTTATTATTACCTATACCCGAGCCCCGTAATAGGTACATTCATAACTACAGGCATTCATAATCTGAGGTTTCACTGTATAAATCCATGTCTTTTTAAAATATCAGTTACCAAATATAATAATAAGTAATGTAAACAAGTATTATTTATATTTTATACATGAAATGCATTGTTAATTTTGTGGTATGGTAATATAACACTCACACAAGTCATTTTTAATCATAACATATGTCAATATTATACGGATAATACTTTTAACACTTTATTATATGATTCAATTAACTCTATACTGCTTGTTGACTTGTTACATGAGTAGTCTTTTTGTAAACCACGTTATGTTAAAAAATAAGTTTTTAGGAAAATGGCTCCGTCGGTAGAAAATTAATAATATCAAAGTCCATATTCAACATAATCTGCCAAAACTCGTTAAGTTAGGAATAAAATGGAATAGAAAAATCAATACTCTTGCAAAACTCACTATGTCGATTGACAGTTTATTAGTTTAGGAGCCATTTTCTAAAAAAAACTTAATTTTTGCAAGTGGACTACTCACATATCGCTCACTCCTTTCAAGAACGTCATAAATAAAAAACTTGGATTTTTCAGGAGAACATTTTTAAAGTTTAAAAATATAATACAGTGTATTAAAAATAAATATCAAGCCACTTATTGAACTTTTTACTGTGCAACAGATCTTTTCAGGTAACATTGACGTTCTTAAAAGGAGTGAGCGATATGTGTTAGATTCACACTGTCTTTTGAAATAATTTAATATGAGGCAGGGGGTAGGTTACAGTGTTTGTTTATTATATAATTTAATCACCTGTATGCTGTTTGTAAACTTGTTACATATCTGTTAGATTCATACTGTCTTTTGCAATAATGTAATATGATGCGGGGGTAGGTAACAGTGTTTGTCGAGATATTTTTTCACTGTGTTCAGCTAACTTTTATTAACAATGATATTCAAAACCGCGAAGTTATTGACTTCGTATTTACAAGTATTTGCTTCGTTGTGAATGTTGAACATTTTGGGATTAGAGGTTACAGATATGCAACAATGACTGATAATTCTGTTGATGTTTTAACATTTCTTGGTATGATGAAAAAATGGGGACACTCGTCTTCAAATTTTTTTCAACAAAAAAAAATGTAGCAAGATGTTTTCTATTTAGTGTAATAATGGATAAATCATACGGAATATGTGATATTGTGTGTCAAAAAAAAGAAGATTGTTGTTGCATTTTACGCTTTATGCTCCGCCATTCTCATTCAATACTTTTATTGTCACACAGGTGCCCATCATTCTGCACTTGGTACATGCACTTGGTACAAGGAACCTGAAAATATTGTTAGATCAGTAGATCGACGAAGAAAAAAACTTTTTTGTGGTCTATTTTAAGTGGTATGAGACATTAGTTTTATATAATTTAGTGCATAAATGTACCGTGTACTGCCTAAGTAAATTGATGCCTATTGCAGATGATGTGCAGTAACTTCCACAAGTAAAACTTGGTGTTTATATAAATGTGTGTTATACATAATACACACATTTTTCACATTACACACATTTTTCTGCACAGCTAAAGTTTATTAAAGTGCTATGTTTGTACTAAGTACTTGTTTCTTCTGCAAAGGGTATAAATTGAGTATATTTTATGTGTCATCTAAAACCCAATATTTAGGGGAGAGGTTCGCACCTTTTGCCGTTTTTTTCAAAGTCTCATAAAGTGATTAATTGACAAAGTACATAATTTTTTTTTATTGAACCAATTAGATCGGTTATTTATAATCAAATTGTTAGAAGATATCAAATGCTTATCATGCATAGTATACATAGGAATTAAATTTTACAAAACCTCTTCTCTTGGCCCAAGGTACGGTATGGTCCCGTACCTTGGTCATATAAAGTAATCGTTCAGTAAAACTATTTATGTAGTTTATAATGTTTTAATTTTTTTATTATTGAAGGCCTACAACTTTTTTGAATGCTATTATAACCATTTAGAGTGAAAAAAAATCATAAAAATCAATCAGCTTTCTTTGATAAAAAAACCCGATAAACCTATGGCTCCAATCACTGCGTATTAACTGTATTCCACAGAAAACATATTGTTTTTCTCCTTGGCATCCTTAAATCACAAAAAAACAATGTATGAAAACATAATTAAAATTACATACTTTGGTCATGTTCCCTGAGATGGCCCAAGGTACGGGACATACAGTAAAATAATTAAATTGGCTGTCACATTTTTGAGGGTACATTATTCTTGAATTATAAGATATTTTTTAATAGCCAATATAATCAGTAAACAGATGCATGCAAATAAGTAACAACAAATTATTCACCTTAAACTCAAAAATTACCAAAGTGTTGCTTAAAAATTTACTTTTGATGCACAAAAATCGTTTTTTAGTTTTAACAAAAATATTAGTAGCCTCCCCGCGCCACAACTATAATGCAATGGCTAAAGAGCATTATTACCTTCTGGCATCAAAAAAGATTTGCGAATATTTACATAGATGGCCGACGGGAACCGATTGACCAAGGTACAGACCTGTCTAAGGTAGGGTCCTCTCCCCTATACATGCAATGCATATAAATTCCTTGAACTTGAAGTAATAAAAAATTATTAAATTCTACCAATAATACAGTTATACACTGCTGACAATTTTTGTGAATGTGTGATTTTTTAATTTATTTTTTTAACGCTAATATTAAATAATGTTATGTAGTACCGAAATGCCAAAGATAAGCGTAAAATCAAATGGAAAAGAAGTGCCTTTAAATGTCGTATTCCTGATAAAAACGGAACTCGGCCATTGATATGTAAATGTAATATATGTACTTACAAAATAATTCAATTATAGTTTATGAGATATTATTTTATATTTGGGGAGCAAAAAAAATAACAATTTTGTATTAATGAAGCAAACATTGTATTTGAATTTATGTTTTAATTTATAATCAAACACAGATTTTTTGAGTCTACTAAGTTGTATTTTATTAACAAAAATACATAAAAATAAAAAAAATAAATAAAAAAAATTATATTGTGACAATTGTTTCGCCTTGTTAGGGCATTATCAAACGAATTGCCAATGTGTTAATAATTTGTCGATACCCACTTGTCGCAAAGCGCACGCAGTCATTGGGGTGGTTATCTGCCAAATTAGTCCGACATTCTGTTGTTATTAAACAATGCTAAATTTCTTTATGTTGTTACACCTGCAAGCTGGCAAAACAAAAAAAGGGACGGGGTAACAATACACTGCATTTCCAATCATTACCAAAAAAAAATTTTTTTTACAAATTTGCAAAAATTTAATACATCAAATTTTGCTTTGCGATTTTTTGGCTGGGCATCCTTGACATAAGACAATAAAAAATTAAATAATATAGTAAATGTTTCTTCTAATGGCATCAGAATCACACAATAATGATGAAGGGAAGACAAAAACACATCAGCTCAGTTGCAAAGATTTATTAAACAAATTTGCATTGTAAAACAAGAAGAGCAAATAGATTCAGTGGTCGTTTTTTGGCCATGAGAATCTTGAATGCAGGGAGAAGTTCAGTGTTGAGGCCAGATTTTGAGAATGTAGCGCAGCGGTGTAGCAGGTACGCTTTAGTTGGTGACATTGACTACTTTAGAATGTAGTGCAGAGACGGGGCCAGGATGATGAGGCCATGGCGTTAACTAACGAGAAGTGTGAGGCTCCATTTATTCAATTTTGAGGGTTCGAGTGGTATGGTAGAGAATGTAATTGAACCTTATAGGATTTCCTGAATCTACTTTTAACAATATATGCGATGACTGATTAGAATTTTGCACAAAAGTATGTAATAAGTAACTGATTTGGGAGGAACATTAAATATAATTATAATCATGATGAAATCAAGAACTGTTAGTGGATTTTTGCAGTTTTGATAACAACACATGTTAAAAAAGAGATGTTTTATTAAAATTTTAATTTTGTATAAGAGATAAAAATACTTTAAGAAACAAAGTTTATTTATACTTTATACTAAAGAGTAAATTATATTATATTATTCATACATTTAATGATGTATTAAGTTTATTTTTATACCGTCTATTTATATTACTATAATTCCCTTAAAAAACATATATGTTTAAATAATCGTAAGCGCAAATGCAATACACCCCTTTTGAACTAATTTTGATTTGATGATACGGTTCATTCATCTTCTCCAACATATAAATTTTCTATTAAAGGGATCAATTTCCCACAGTTCATTGGATAATAACTGTGTGTATACATTTCTCAGTTGTGAATGAATCAGTTGTTTTTAAATTTTTTCCAGATGCAAAATAATAGTGATGTAAATATTTTATTATTATTCTAAAAAAATAATAAAATATTTTATTATTATTCTAAAACACAGTGCTTTTGACTATCTATTAATATTAATTTTGAAATATTTATACTTATTCCTTAAAAATTATTATGTTTTATAAGTAAATATATTCAATCTATGTTTATTATCCCTTAAGGAGAGTAAAAAAAATAACATATAATGAAGTTATTACATAGTAGATTTAAAAAAAAATCCATAAATAATTTACCATAATGGTTGTTTGTATTTGTTTTTATTTGCTTTTAATTTGATTTTTTATAAGTTGTAATGTTGATTTATTAGTGCTCAATTCAAGTTAACAAATATCAAATAAAAAAATTTAATTGACTAAATATTTAACAAATCTTGATTCAGTCTTGATTCAAGACCAAGATTTTTTAAAAGGGGTATCGAAATACTTAAGTGTTTTCATATATACAGTAAGACCCTGCTTAGCGCTGGTTTAACAATTCATGGTTTTATTGAGATTTCCCAAAATCACATGTGATATTGGTATTTTCCAAAATTGCATACTATTTGTTGTTTGAGTACTTGATGGATTCTTGTGGCACATTTGGTATCATTACAGTATGTGTAAAAATGACGAAAAACCGATAACTGTTAATTTAATTAAATTAATGTCTTAAAATAGTAAAAAATTATCATATTTCCTTTATGACAATAATGTTGATGTAACTTGACAAACACTAATATATTTTTCTTAAGTTTTTTACAGTTTAATTTTTTAACTGTATCATTTGTATGTAAGGATTTTATTGTAAAAGAAATATCTATCAAAATACTACGTTGCGATCCATAATGAACCATATATTAAAATGTTTGAGAAAATTATAAACAAATCTGATAAACAAGTTTACAAAACCTGTTTGTTATCCAACATTTAAGTTAGATTATTTAATTTTCTCAATCGACTTGGTCTGTTTTCAATATATATATATATATATATATATATATATATATATATATATATATATATATATATATATATATATATATATATATATATATATATATATATATATATATATATATATATATATATATATAATTTTAGTAACCAGCTCATACTTTGATGAACACTAGAGATGCACCAAAAATTTGGTAACCATTCGTAATCAAGATAGTTAAATGTATGGTACTTGACTTTAATAGGATTTCTTGAATTGTTATGTGTCATGTCATAGAATCTTTTCGGACTTTAGTAGTATTTCTTAAATCCACTTTTATTGGTTTGTAAAGCGTGCATTTCCATAAAAAGATCCTTTTCAGTTCCTCTTTTAACAATGTATGCTATGACCGATTAGAATTTGTACAAGTGTCGCCTAATTTAGCAGGAACAGTGGTCTGATAGAAATGTTGTATTTAAAAATTTAAATCATCATGCTATCCCACAAGTTAATGTCAAATCAATAAATAATAAAGGAGCAATTTGACGGCAGCATTTAGAGAGGAACTATACTCTTTTGTTTGCTGTTATTGTTTTGTGTCTTCTTGTTTGCTTACCTGTTGTTACCAGCAGTCTCATTCTTCCTGGCAATTTGCTCAAAGTAAGAGAAAATAATTGGTCATGGAATTCATAGCATCCGCCTTTAGCACCATCTCGCAATATTACTTTATTTTCTCAATATTTCTATTCCATGCAGTGGAGAACCCAGAGATCATTATCACTGTTAAATTATTTTCAGATATCTTTACGTTGACTATTATTGTTAATGGTCATTTCGTTTTAAAATTTACTATTAGTTTGTTGATTTTTTTGTTTGTTGATGAAGCTTATAGCTGCAAGAGTACTGTAATTACTGCATATCTATATTTCCAATTTAAAGTTTGAATGAACATGTTTTTAGCATCTTATTTTATTATTTGTCATTTGACACTCTAATTAAGCAAATAAGTTATTTCATTAATTGATTCGGCAGTCACTTTGTGGTAAAATCTATCCATTTCTAATTTAAGTTTTACTTAGTATGTAAATACCACTATTTCTTAAAATCTTACGATGTTTCAAAATGATGCGAAATGCATCGAAACATGTGTCACAGTAGATTTTAAGAAATAGTGGTATTTACTAAGTTAAACTTAAATTAAAAACAAAGTGGTTATGTTAAATAAGGTTTTTTTTATTTTAAAATTGCAATTTATCCATTGCTATGACTAACTAAATGTTGAACAACTCCAATCATTTTAAGTTGCATTAATAATAATATACCATTCCATTCTTTTAACAAAATTATTCACTTGTTAAAGTTATTACAATTATAAAATGTTATTATTTACAAATTTCTAACTTTTTATATTTTTCTATTTATAAATAAGGCAATATATTTAGAACAGTTCTTTAAATGTATTTACTTTTCTTTGATCTTTATATCAATAAATAATTACTTAAATATTTCATATGTTTTTGTTTTCATTTTGTTCATAAAGTGAATTTTATTTGTTAAATATACTAATGTTTTGATGATTATTAGAAGTGATAAAGTTTTACCAATACTTTTGTATTTCAATCTAAGCAAAGTTCTAATTATTTCAACTTTGAGAGATGAAGAAGGCTTTTGTCTAGCAAGTAGCAGCTTTTGTCTATAAGATGAATCCACCTTGACATGGAAACAATGAATACATATTAAGTATACTCAATCAACCATTGTTATTCTCTTAAGTGGTAAATTTTTGGGTATTAAAAACTGCAAAATTGTGACGAAGTAATATTTTTGCTTTTGTATTCCTTATGTACAATGCGAGTGTGGCGATGACTTCTAATTTATTCTACCGGTTGTGGTATTGGAGGGAAGGTTTAAAAAAGAAAAACATTATTAATATTTTGTAATATAATTAAAATTATTTATTATCATTCATTACAATTCTAGCTTGCTAAACATAAATTAGTGTTTGTATAATGTAAATAATCAATTATTTTTTAAAGGTTCAAATATACACAAGGTTAATTAAATAAAAATGGGCATGCAAAATTTCAAACATGTAATAAATTACACCCCTGTCCCCTAATTTCAATTTATATTTTAATAACAAACTACCCTCAATTCAATAATTAATCGGTAACTACAAAAGCAATGAAAACATCATATTAATAAAATTGTGCAGTTATGAATTTAGAATATTTAAGATATTTTTTTAATGAAAATGGAGTAGAATAAGTAATAAATATTATAAATTTAACATGATTAAACTGATTTTTAAAGACAAGTAGCAAAGATAATGACAGAGGTAATAAGAATATGATAGAATAAAAGGGTAAGAGAATAGTCGGTATTGAGTTTCACTCACAGGGCTGGAAATCAGAGCGCTTCTTCTGTTTCATGAGTTATAGTTGCGATAACAACTTCTCTAGCCGGCATAGCCTTCTGGTTTGCTCCAGTTCATTCCAGCCCTGCTTCGGAACTCACATTGAGGAAGTACTGTCACTCTTTATTGCACTGTACTTTACATAATTCAAACAGGAACATGTTCTGGTATATAATTTTCTTTTAACAAAACTCGATCAAAAATAATCTGTATGAATAGAAATCTATAAATGGGATTATATTTTTACAATTCATGTGTGATACCTTGCCACTATTACTCTATTTTACAACCTAATAATCTTATATAAATTAATATCAAATCCAAGCAAAAAACAATTGAAATGCAGTAAACCAAGTTTCTGGACAATCAATTAATTTGTGCATCAATAAAATAAGTTTGTGCAAAACGAACCGTCTTATTCATTAATGTAATTTAATATGAAAATAAATATGACTAGATATAAACTTTGGCTTATTATCGATACATTAAATCTGTCTAGAGATATATAAAAAGCTCTAATTTTATGGTTCATATCAATTGTAGGGATAACATTATTCCTGCTAAAGTTTGCATTTTGGATAAACGAAGAACATTCATTCCATATGTTTAATTATTTATGCTAACTTGTTAAGTGATAAATCTGTATGTGACAGTTGAATTCAAATAATTTCTTTAACAATATTTTGTAACCTTAAGCGTGTTTGGTACAATATACTCACCTCTTAATGAGATGTTATCTTATGTTTCATACAAAATTAGCATCAATGATATTTGTCATAACATTAAATTCAATTTATTTTAGAAGCTTTAATTTTTCTATAAGTTTATGCATTATTTTAGTCTACATCCATCTCCTCCAATAATATTTCAAGTTATATCTCTAAATTTAGATAAAAGATTTCCACATGATTAGTTGTTCATTTTAAATGTAGGAGGTACTCCTCAGTAGAAGTCGTGTTCTTAGTTGGGAATCTCTAGCACATACAGTCGGCCAGGGTTCCTGGTTTTTGCATATCCTACAGAATTGGTTTTAGACATTGTGCCAGTAGAAATTGCAGGAGCTCCTGACTAGTACAAGTAGTCAAGTTTCCTGGATATCTTATGGACTATGTTCTAGAGTCTAGAGGTTAGGGGTATATGTAGAAGTTTTAGAAGCTCTTAGTACAAGTCGTCAGATTTCCTGAAATCATGCATGTACTATTAAATATGTTCTAGAGGTTAGAGATATACGCGTCAGTGAAACTTTTAGAAGCTTCTGGCTAGTACATATTTTTACTTGGCTATCGCCAAGTTTCCTGGCCTCTTGCACATCCTACACATGTTGGTAGAATCAGGAATTCTCAGCTAGTACAACTAGCCAGGTTTCCTAGTTACTTATACAGCCCAGAGAATAGGTTTTAGAGGTTGTATGACTCCTAGTAAGTACATGCGTTCTTGGCTAGTGCCAAGTTTTCCAGTAAAGAGCACATGGACTTTAGAGATTGGAGATACAAGTCCTAGCTAGTACAAGAAGCTCAGTCCCCTCAGTTAGCATTGTACTGAATCCTACTTTCCTTACATTTACATTGATAAAATATTCAATTTGTTCCACTTACTAATAATGATGTTGTATGTTACATTAACAAAATCTGTACAAAAATGAATGTCATATTACAATGAGGCTTATTAGTGTAATGTCTTAACAAAGGCTCGTGTTGTGACGATTGTGGCCTTCCGGTGGTGAATGGCTTAGTGAACAGATTATGTAGTGGCAAAGCTCGTTGAGCATTCTCCGTCTGGTTCCTGGCATACGTACAACATAGCCAATGTATGAAAATGCGTAATTAATGAATTAATATCTAGAAGTGGAGCATATAGACCTCGGGCACGCTCTAATGACGCCCATTGAATGAAAAACATTTACACATAAATAATTGCAAAGCATACCCTGTATCCTAGAATCACTTCACTGCGCGATTTTGTATTCACTTGGGGTATTTCAATGTATTTTTAAAACAATCTTTTCCAGCAGTTACTCCTTAGCAGATAAGCGGCTATGCGTCTTACAATCCGTTTAAATGTTTACTTGCGCACACGCTATCAATTCTTTTTCAAATATGTTACTAAAACATTTGGCCTCGAAAATATTAGTGACCTAGCCTAGCATATAATTTAATTACTAGAAATATCTAGTTCAGTTAATTGTAGACAAAGAGAAATTTCTACAATCGAAATAGATAATAAATATATATGTAAAATGATTTCAAATTTTCATACTGTTGGTAGATTTATAGCAGTATAAAAAGATGAGACTCGTAGAAGGAATGTTAGTAAGCTTGGAATGCTAATTACCTAATTGTTAGTAAAAGTAAATATTATGCATCACCATAGGTGACATCAATTCATCGTAACAGTGAAAATAAATAATTCCTCTTATGATTTGTCACTTAAATTAACAAACAGCAAATAAATTATATCATTTATTAAGTACGCTAAATAGAACTTTTAAAGTAAACATATTGCACTGTGCTATTATCATTTTTCAACGATGCAAAAGATAGGTTGTTCCTGTAAATGCTTTGTCATGCTAAATTCTCAATGGTCTTATTGGATGTATCCCCTTAAAGCTATATTAATAAAACTAGAATACTTTATATATTTTTGTTACTTGAAATTATATAATCTATTCTACTATCTCTGGCCGAAATATTTGACTAGAGGTGTTAGCTCACTGACAGCTGTCGGGTGGATTCAACTCACCGCCATCGCAGGCTCGGTCTACGCTCTACTCCCGTCCTTCGACTGCTCTCTTCCTAAAACTACACTTAGCTCTCTCTTCTCGCCTGTGTTACTGTAACGTGACTACCCTTCCCATCTCGTGGCTTCTCAGTAGCCCTCATCGCTACGCCGACAGCACTTATCCAATTATATTACCTAATTTTTTTACGGTGTTAAAATTATCGTGATTTTTCCATCACATTTCGATAATGGTTAGTCCTTTTTAAAATTTTGGTTAATTCTAATTAAATTCAAGACCATCTACGGTTTTTGACTAATTACTAGTTCTTTTGTCTCGTTAGTTGTTATCATAACGTTAAATTGTATTACATTATAATATTGGTACTTTTGTTGATTACGATTCTAAAATTTAGTACAAATATTATACTATTTTTGTTTCACGTAAATAATAACACGTTGCATCTCCTTTTCCACCCCTAACCGCGCACTGTTGCTCCCTTAAGGTAACCGAGAGGATTGCAGTAATATAGTAGGTAGTATTTGACATAGGAACATTACATTCTGTCGGGCTAAGAGTGGCTCGAGTGATACTGAAAGAAACGCAATCCAATGTATAACGTTTTTACAGAATGACTAACAATACATATAGACACTTACAAGGTACGTTGTAAGGGAAATAACATTAGGAGTGGCACCCCTAGAGCCTAGAGGTGACACAATTGACTGCGTCATGTAACATTCACACAGAGACGAGAAGACATTATGTCCGATTACTGACACATAAACTGATTTGGTTTATCACAGCACATTTGGAATTTCTCGAGCAAGGCCGGGTGACTCTCTCCGCAAGGCGTCGGCTGGCGGGCGTGGCCCCAGCAACGGGCGCTGCTCGAGGACCGGGGGCCGGGCCCGCAACCCGCACTGCCGCCGACACTTGCGGCGAGTTCGGCCGTGCCAAATACCAAAATGGACACAAAAAAACACAGAGGTTACTTTTCGAGTGTTTTTCTTTCATTTTGGAGTGTAATGAGAACTTCTAGGACGTAAACATGGTATTAAAGCGAAATCTTTCAAAATTTGTACTAAGACATACATGTACAAAATTGTTTTCAGCCATCTGAATCTACTACTCCAATAATTATATAATACTTAACAAAATAGATGCTCTTTTTCAAAGTCCATTTTGTTTTATTTCCAAATTTAAAAACAGCTCAGTTCATTAATGTGATATTTTTGACGAACATTTACAAAGTCAACGTCTATCAGAACTTAACCTTATTGGAGGGTAAACACACACTTCAATGAACCGAATATTGTACATACACCATTTTGGGAGACAACAGCGTTTTATGAGTTGACTAGAAACCCTTTATGTATATTACACTTTACTATATTAATAATATAATTTTCATTATGTTTAGCAGTTTGGCTTACGTAGAAGAAAATACTTACTTCGCAGAGCAAGTGTTATATAACCAATCAAGAAGTACAATATTACTAAGATATAATAGTATGTTTATCAATAATTATGAGAATATAATAATATATTGTGATAATAATAATCAATCAATTTAATGGTAATAAAATGTATATAATAGTTTAATAATTTATAATAATGATAAGAATGAAGCTTTCCTACAAGCTGCTTTTTGGTATTATATCTAACTAGTATACTTACCAAAATGGCCTGTTTTTTACTTGATATATATTTTTAAAATTTAATTACCATTTAAAATTCCTTTAAGGTCAGTGATATTATAAATACACCTGCCGACAAAATTTACTAAATAGAATTTAATTCGGCAGTTTTCAGTAACTGTCACACTTGCCAAGAAGCATGTGTGCGAGTTGTACATTTTTATAATAAGTTTCTTTTTTAAAATATTGACCTCGATTTCTCCTTAGCTGGTCTTCGATTATCTGAAATAAAGCAAAATCATTATTTAATTATCAATTCAACGTATAATATTTCACATATTCGTAATTGTATCGGTTCCTGGTTGCATTGTACCATTCTCACACCATTCTCTCATTCTCAATTAACTGTAAATTGCTAATCCACTAGAAGAACACTTTATGGTATGATCACATATTAGCAAGTGTTTTTGTCACCAGTATGAGGTGGCCGCTCACGTACATATTAATATGTATTCATCTAGCCCATCTCAAGCTCACGAGAAAAAAACATTCACATTTCTCCTACAAGGCGTGCATCTAAGATGGACCCACCAGGAAGACTTTCCAAAGACATGAAAAACATAAAGTAGAGAGAAAAGTTGGTGCTGGGAGTAAGAAAATTCCTCGGAGACCATGTAGAGTATGTGCAGTTGAGAAATAGAGAAATGAAACCCGCTTTATTTGTGGATTTTGTTGTGTTCCACCCCATAGAGGGTCACATTTTAAACAATACCACACTCTGCAATAAAATATCTATCCATTTAAAATTTAATTAAAAAATATCAAGTAGTTCAGGAGCTGTGTGTTTTATTAAATGCTTATACCATTCATGCTGCGGCACAGAAAATGGCCGGCCTCCCAAGGCCTGGTAAATTTAAAGGGCACCGGCATACAGCAGGTTAGCTGGTTGCCCACATCAGTGTACTTTGTGCACGACATTGGTGTCTTCGTTATGATAGGTTAGCAGCTGTAAGCAACTGAGGTCAATCTGTTCAATCAAAATAAAAACAACAAAGAATAGCTGATTTAGTCTTTATTGCCTTTCTGTACCTGGTTACATCCAAAACCAAATACAACAGGGAATTGTAGACTGTTCTGTTTCCAAATATTCGATGGGATGTCATATATTTACCTATATGTTGAAAATCTGTCTGTTGCGCTTGTGCCGATCCAACAGACGGCGGGGGAGGGGGATGGGGTTAGTAGGGCCTGTTGGCATCCTTGGGTCTCTTCAGCTGGACTTTCAGCCGCTTCATCCCGATCTGAAACCCGTTCATGGCCTGGATGGCGGCTTGGGCCGATGCGGGGTTGTCGAATGAGACAAAACCTGTTTTTTTACACATTTGGTTAATACATACTGGTATCTACTTATCACAAGTGTTTGTATATTAAGTTTCTACACTGGCCGGGTTATTACTACAAATTACTACAAAGATTCAACCAAAAACTGTATAGTAGAACTTTAATTATCCGAGTTCCGACTATCTGAATTGCTAATTATCCATTCGGATTCTCAGAATTTCAGAAAGGAAAGGAACTGCGAATCGCAAAATAATGATTCTGTTTATTCTTCCTTCTGCGACGCCATCTGTCAATGTTCGTTTTAAAAATTTGTAAAATTATTGTGGAAGTTGTTGAAGTACTGTACTGTACTTGGTGTAAATGGTGGAGATTTCTTGATAGTGTTTTTTTTTTTCTTTTGATAAATATTCTTTGCCTGACATAAATAGTAAGATAGCTGAATTAATCAATGGTACAAATAAAATTCTGTATTTAAACACCATTATAAGGCTCTCTTAAAAAAACATTAGTCGTGTTCAGAAACTCCAATAGTGTTTGACCTTGTAACCAAAAGTTCATAAAAAGGAGTTTCGACCGATCCTCATCCCTTGCTTTCTATCCTCAGCCGGCTAAAGCTCTTATTTTCCTAGTAAATTTATATCGCTCTGTATCCTATGTGATTAAAATCAATTTAAACGCAGCGCAGTTGTATCGTTACGTTTAACGAAATTTCCAACGACAATAAATTGACATATCTTTTTTCTTTCTCTGTGCTTTCGTTTATTCAACATACGGTAGTTTGAGAGTTGGCTTTGTTATTAGTGAAAATAATTCATATTTATTTTACTTTTTTTCTTTTTTAACTAATGTTAGATCAAAATTTATCGTAAATATCTAACACACGCGATACTTTGCTAAAAAATTGAAAATTGAAAATACGATGACAAGTGGATAACTGGTTGCGGTTTTTTAAAGTTATATTTAAAATTATTGTTATATTAGCGTTAATTCAAAAGAAATCATTTTGAGGTGTTGTAAAAGTCACAAGTATCTAAAATCACTTAGAACACAGACCGTTATTATTCAAGTGATAATATCCGTATACTTCTGAGGAGTTTGTCTCATCACAAAGAGAGCTGCCCACAGAAAAAGCTAACTTATATTTATGTATTAATTTTAAATCAAACACAGATTTATTGAGTCTACTAAGTTGTATTTTATTAACAAAAAACACATAAAAAATTATATTGTGACAATTGTTTCAATATACAACAGAAACAATTTTCACAATATAATTTTTTATGTGTTTTTTGTTAATAAAATACAACTTAGTAGACTCAAAAAATCTGTGTTTGATTTAAAATAATACATAAATTAAAATGGAGTTCTACAAATTAAACGCCAAGTCAATAAATAAACTAACTTATATTTGCTAAATATTCATTATATACTTATGTATGTACATTTGCTGAATGTACCTACTAACCTGACACATCAAGAACCAAAGAAAAAAGTTGCCTTAGAATGTAATTTTTTAGTCGACTTACCTACGTTTTAATGCACAAAAAAATCTATACAGATGCGTTTTGAAAATAAATTAAATCTAACACAAATTGACATACTACAAAATCAAAATCTGAGATTTTCATTTTAAGAATGCTTTGTGGAGATGGAATCGATAGATGTAAGTTAGGTTATTGAAGTGAATATAAGTGTAAAAAGGTTAAAACAAGAACGAACCGAAACATTTGCTCTGATTCGTGGCTCGATCGATGAAGACCTTGCTACTGATGACGTTACCAAACGGGAGAAACATCTGCATCAGTTCCGCATCTCCGAACTCCTGGGGCAAGTGGTAAATGAACAGGTTGCAGCCCTCTGGGCCAGAGATCGAACAGCCTGGGAACATAAGAAAATCTTTAAAGAACTCACAAGATCCGTCTAGAAAACCAACATGAAGTACTTACGAACTATTGGGAAGGGTTTGTAATTATTGAGTATTGAGTTGCTGTATATTTTCTATTGCTTACGCATTCTTCGCTTCTATCCAGAAAGCAAGCAGCGCTATATATTGTAACTATATAAGAAAGGCGCCGTGGCGTAGTTGCGAAGACGCTCGACTCGGAAACTGGCGTCGCCGATTTATATTCAATTGGTCTGGGTGTTTGTGATGTATTTTTCACATTAACCTTCCCCTATCTTTACACTATCCTACCTGCAGACAAGCCTCTAAAAGTAGAGGCTTTGCGGGTTATTCACTATTTAAAAAAATACTGAAATGTACAGGTGTGCCATAATAACGGGCAATTTTGAAATAAAAAATAAAGTATTCAGTATTATCCTAATTTATCATCACTGAATGTCAAGTGCACAAAAGATTTAACTAAAGCAAGTTGCGACAATTTCATTTATTAATTTTTTTGTTGAATTTTAAATTTTGACGGAAGCATTATTCTATCCGGGCCTTTTACATATCGCTCACTCCTTTCAACAACGTCATATATCAAAAATCGTCAATTTTCAGTTGTGCATGTTTTCGGAATGCCCAGAAAATGTACCATATCCCAGCAAAAACGGCATATTTTTAACTTAATATTGACCATTTTTAATTAAAGTTTTACTTAGTAAATACCACTATTTCTTAAAATCTACTGTGACGCGTGTTTCGATGCATTCCGCATCATTTTCAAACACCGTATACGGTGTTTGAAAATGATGCGGAATGCATCGAAACACGTGTCACAGTAGATTTTAAGAAATAGTGGTATTTACTAAGTAAAACATTAATTAAAAATGGATAGATTTTACCACAAAGTGACTGCCGAATCAATTAATGAAATTAATATTTACCTGCAGGGCAGAACGTATTTATGTTTTTGTATTTTTAAGAAAAGGTATTGTTTAACTTTTTTTTTAAATATGCTAAATATTTTTTAAATGGAGAAAAAACATTCAGGTTTTACCTTAAAATATCAGTTGTGCAGTAAAAGTTTAATAAGTGGCTGGATATTTATTTTTAATACACTTCATTATATTTTTTAACTTTAAAAACAATCTCCTGAAAAATCAAGTTTTTTGATATATGACGTTGTTGAAAGGAGTGAGCGATATGTTTTATTTAAAAATCTGACTTGAAAATAATTTTACAATAATAACCAGTATATTTCAACTAACCAAAATTCTGCAGCATTTCCGGTCAGATTATTTGAAGAATTGACTTTACCTGAATCGTACCTTATTATATACCTAGTTAAAAACTTTTTTGGTTAAAAAAAAGTAGAAAACAGCTTTACATAAAAAAATACTTACGGTCCCAAGAGTGCTTACATATAATTTAAGCGGTTCCTACATTATGCTTAAATATTATGCAATATTTAAAATTTCACACAAAGTCGATATGTTTTTTTTTTATATGAAAAATCTTAATGGAATGTTCAATAGAGTTATTATTATTTTCATTTATTACAGACAATTTAAAACAACAAAAATCCAATTGATGTCTAGGTGTTTGATGCAAGTTCCTGGCAGGTGCTCATTAAGTATAACACAATTTTACCTTACACTTAAATAAGATACCATAACAATATATAGTCACATTATACGAGCATTTATCAATGCACACGAATCACAGCAAAAAACATGGAACATGTAATTTTACAGGTATACACTTAATAGTTCAGTTTAAATGATCAAGTTTGCAAACATAAAGTATGTATGTTACATTCATTCAAAATTGGACATACAACACTCTGCTTATCATTCATCGTTTACTTTGAGTACTTAATACCATTTTTATAAAAGTGGTATTACACCAAGTAAACGATGAATGATAAGGAGAGTGTTATATTACCATACAACAAAGTTATCAATGATTTTAATATACAAAATACATCTTAATTAATTTTTGTTATTTTTATATGTAATTTCAATTAACCATTGTAAACTTTGTGATGAAATGATTATTTTTACTTGGTCTAACCTAAAAATATGATAAACATTTATATAGACTTTGGTAATTTAGGTTATTTTTTATAATTTTTTTATTAAACACGTGTTTTAGTTAGCAGATCAATTTTGAAATATAAAAAGCGTATTTTCATAATGAGAAGTGTATCTCCTTCGTGATAAAGGAATCGTAGACAAGTGAGTTTGAAATAATTACAAAGTTTCATGTTTTTTTTCTGTGAGTTATACGTGATGTAATACAAACATTTAATACAGACAGAGTGCATACATGACACATCAAGTTAAACACCAAACATCAATAATAAATTATGATTATTTTGATAAATAAGCAGGTGTCCCACATATTTGCGTGATCCCACCGAATCACGCAAATATGTCGGTGCCTAGAAAAAACGGTGGTCATTGTGACTAAAATGCTTTTTTTATAACTTTTAATATTATTAACAAATAATTCGCTTTTCTTATGTTAAATGATTCACAAATCAAACTAGTTTTCATTTTAGTTTATACGATTTTATTTACCATCAGGGTATCGATTACAAACGAAAGATTTTAACTAAGTAATAAAGATAGCCTTGACTTGTTTTAAATTTGTTAACAAACAAATATTTATTATTTTTCCTTCTGGTATCAGCAACGTATTGGTCCTAACACTGCTGCTAGAGTCGTTTTAAATAAAAGGCCAGAAGTAAAGTTAAAGTAATTAATTAGTTTTGTATGTAATTAACCCACAAGAAACCCGTTTAGGTGAAAGAATCGATAAACGTTAATTAATTTTGTTTGTCTTAATTAACGTGAAAATTGAAAAAAAAATATCATGTGAAGGTGTATAAAAGTGTAAAATAATTTTAGTGTTGAGGAATTCAAGACAAACTTTTTGGTGTTGTGAATTTTATAAACATCATGTAAAAACATATCAACGTTTGTAGATTTTCTAGATAAACAAGTACTTATTGTGGATTTTAAAATACATATTATTCATTCTTAATACTCGTGTTAAGTGTACAAGTGTAGTGACTTCAGATTACAAGTACTGTAAAATGCTGTAGCTTTTACACAATCTTTACCTACCTGAAAGATGTGATACATGTGTGTTTGAACATGTATTACATGTTTATAATTTATTGAGGTTTAAAGCGCGTGTGTGGTTTATCACGAGCTTCATATAGCTGCGAGCTTTGGGTTAAATATTGAGTTTTACGGGCTTCAGTTAGGAGTACGTTGATGTTGCGGGCTTCAACTTACCTTCTCTCTGCGCCGGGGCGATCGTGGATAAGGGTGGCGGGATGGGCTGCGGAAACTGTCCGTATACTGCTGGATATGCTGCCGAACATTATTACAATCAAGACACCATAACAAAAGTGGAACTCATCCCATCGTGCACAATGCATACAAATAACACAGAAATTTTGACACCTTTAACGTCCTGCGAGAACTAGCTCAGGTTAAAGTCAATTACGTTTATTTGGCTAATTTATTGAAATATTTAGTATCAAGAAAAATTATCTTATCCAACATATTTATAAATTTTACACTAGATGGACATTAGAAGTTTTTAAATTAACATATAAATTACCAAGAAAATATGTTGATCTATCTTAAGAAAGAGAAATAAGTGATTTTTAAGAATCGAATATTGTATGATTTTTATAGATATACTTTTAGAAAAAAAAATCTTTAAAGAGAGAACCTATGATAGGGTTGCCTTACCGAAATCTTACCGGGACAAATATGTAACTTTGATATCGGCGTTCAAAATAAAAAAAATATATAAAGGGACGAATGGCAACCCTAATTTAGATCAATCGGTACATTCAAACGATAAACATCATATTTGTCGAAAAATGTCGGATAAGATAACTTTTTTATATCATTTTTATTATCATTTTTCACTGAAATACGAGTTTGTTGGCGGTAATAGCCATCCATATCATTTATATGTTATTTAATGCATAAAATACTCAAAAGCATTTGTGTTTTTTTAAATAACATTAAAAAAGTATTTTGTCATTGGTTTTTTAATACTCCTATTTGATAAATGTATCAAATTGAAAATAAAAATTAATGGCTTTACATATTTTTAACACTTATTAAATAATATTGTGTAATTATTAAGAGGTTTTAAAAATACTAGTTTGTTTTTAGGTTTTTCATAATTATTGGGTGACCAATGATCAGGTTTTGGAAAGAATATTAGAATCGAAGTATGCTTGAAATATTTTAAAATAGGAGAAGGAAAACTTTTGACATGATCTAATATTTCAAATACTCGAAAGTGGTTAGGCTAGGAGTCGGGAAGTGGCATGTTGGTTACTTAGTTTTTTTTTTATAAGGAAGATGATGGTCACTCGTTAATTAAAAAAAATACTCAATAAAAAACTAACGGAGGTGGAAAAATTAAAGCTGCAGAATTAAACCGAGAAGAAACCAACAAATAAAGGGGGAGAAATCACGTGATAAGTACCACTATTTCTTTAACTCTATTGTCTCACGTGTTTCGATGCATTCTGTATCATTTTCAAATACTTTTTGCAAAATGATCTTTGTGCCAAGGGCACAACTCTAAAATTTAGACTAAACTTCATATACGGTACTTGATAATGATGCCGAATGCATCAAAATACGTGTTACAATATAGATTTCAAGAAGTAGTGGTACTTTTTAAGTTAAATTTAATTTAAACATGGATAGATATCACCACAAAGTGAAATGTTGTGCTGTGTAAAGAAGTATAAGATATGCCACAGAAAACAAAGGATTGGAAGTTGCTATACCAACAAGAGCATAGCTCCTTGAATAAGAATAAAAGTATGATTTTCATTATATAGCGCAGGAGTTATTCCAAAACCAGTAACATATGAAAATTAACGAAAAATGATATATATTGTGTTTTTCATGTCTTAATGTCGTTTTTATTGACTTTTTAAAAATAGATTCAATACGATAATATTTTGTACAAATTAAATTAAAATAGTTTTCACTAAACACGATATCACTAAAACATCTCAAATCATAAACATGTTGCTGATATATAAAATAAATAGACAGTGAACATGCAAATGAAGACGTCATAAATGGCATCATCTCTGTAACATCGAGTGCCGATATCTAGATATTGCAATGTTGCCATTGTGTACTTTAGACACATGCAGTACTTAATATATGCTACTAATCTATTTGTCACTAATTTGGAAACGGAACAAACAATCCGTGTTGGATTATAACAGCTATAGATTTAACGGCAAATAGCACATATCGGCATCTTATTACGTGAAATCTCACTTGTTATTGCAGCTAAACAAAATATCAATAAGGTCGTGTATTTTTATGTTATATTTGCGCCATTTACAACTGTGCTTCATAGCAATACAACCATATAAACTGAGTTTACGACACCGAAACGTAAATATGAGTGCAAAACACTTACATAATTTTTATGAATATAGAATATATGTGTAGTATTTATGTCGAACATTTATGACGATTCACGAGACGATAATAAAATCTCAAAAAATCATAAAGTTTATGTGGAATAAAACGGGAAAACATGTTATTCTACGTGAATACATCTCAGCGCTATTAATATTATCAATGTTTCCGCATAATGATAAAATATGCCACTTTTCTGCTAAACCTATTGAAATCTTCTAAAGTTGTATTATTGGTGATATTTTCCCGAAATTTACTCGATATTTAGAATTTTTGTATTGTTAATTTTATTAATAAACGTTGCTTTTTAAATGAGGAAAAAATAAGCACTGAGATGTTTCAATAAAATGCACGATCTGGTTTACTATGGATAGTATTTTTTCAAAACCCAAACGTTTTTTTTATAATAAAAAACAAACTTTTTTTCGGATTTAAAAAAATCCTTGCTTGTAGGTAACCATATATATTAACTTACAACCTTTAATAAAATAAAAAGAAAATTTAAATAGGGTATTATAACGATGACCTTTTTTTATTTAGCTACGTTTTATTCGCTTAATCAATATAAATCATTAACAAAAAGGTGCGTTTTAATTATAAATTATAAACTAATGCTAATAATTTTGATTACAATGAATTTATTTGTTGTAAATTAATAAGTTTGAGAAAACGAATAAAATGAAGCTAAATAATAATAAATTAAATTTAAAATTATTTTTGGCCAAGAAAATATAAATTAAATATCAATACAAAAAATGGTACTAAAATCACCGTAAATTAAAAACTGTTAATATGAGTAATTTTTTGTTTAATGTGAAAAATAGGATTTATCAGAAATTTATTAAAGCAAAGCAAGGATGTATAGTTTTTACTTGTATATACCATATGGTATAAGATATCCACAAAATATTTTTAGTTAATAAAATCATTTTAATTCGTAGAACCCATAATTGTTATAATTCTGATATTTGCAATAAAACCCTATGTGCTTTTAACATGCGAAAAAAATATGTCGAAGGGTTATGTCGGGATAATCAATTGCCCGCAACTTAATTTTTTTTAAACCCAACTAACAATTAACGGATTTAATTTTTTTGCTTAAACACTGTTTTTGTATTTTAAAACTATGTTTTTCTTCGAAATAAATATATGGTTTTGAAAAAAAACTTATTGAAAGGTAAAGTTATTTTTTGATTTTCTTTATGGAAATTTAAAGAAAACATAATTTTCATATTATTTTTTGACATTTCATCAAAGATGAAGAAGAATATGGAAATCTGGGCATTTACGGGGCTTACGACCGTCATAGGCTGGTTTGAGTGATCACTTTACACACGTGTAACATTCACCAATTCTACCCATTATTGACAACCACACTACTCAAATTCTTCGAAGTTCTATATATATGAACCAATTTAGAAACTTTGTTCTTGAATCACTAGAACTTCACTAGAGACATCTATTGGTGAGATGTAAAGAAGCTTTTTTATTAAGCAGAAACTCTTATATTAGTATGTGAGATCCGAATCCCGGATTATAATCACACACATGAGAAACGCCAGAAAATACCATTTTCATTTTTATTATTAAGCTTATAATTTGACCAGATAATTTATTTACAACATTTTGAGTGTGTCCAAATACTTGTTCACAAAATCTGGATTATCTCCAATAACTCCTGTAATTGGAGATAATCCAGATTTTGTGAACAAGTATTTGGACACACTCAAAATGTTGTAAATAAATTATCTGGTCAAATTATAAGCTTAATAATAAAAATGAAAATGGTATTTTCTGGCGTTTCTCATGTGTGTGATTATAATCCGGGATTCGGATCTCACATACTAATATAAGAGTTTCTGCTTAATAAAAAAGCTTCTTTACATCTCACCAATAGATGTCTCTAGTGAAGTTCTAGTGATTCAAGAACAAAGTTTCTAAATTGGTTCATATATATAGAACTTCGAAGAATTTGAGTAGTGTGGTTGTCAATAATGGGTAGAATTGGTGAATGTTACACGTGTGTAAAGTGATCACTCAAACCAGCCTATGACGGTCGTAAGCCCCGTAAATGCCCAGATTTCCATATTCTTCTTCATCTTTGATGAAATGTCAAAAAATAATATGAAAATAACTCCTGTAATTGGAGATAATCCAGATTTTGTGAACAAGTATTTGGACACACTCAAAATGTTGTAAACATAATTTTGTTGTTGTCTATATATATAGAGATATATGACAACACATGTGGGTTATCGCGCAGCCCGTCGCGTACTGAATTGTATACTTGTGGAGGTCCTCACCAAAACGTTACATTTCCATTATAAATAAAAAGTAATCAAAATTCTAGCTTGTAAAATTGTTACGTTTTGGTGCGATTTATCGGTTTCATATTGTTTTTACTCAGGATTGGTCACGTTTTGTCGCAACTTTAATTAATATTTCGATAGAATACAATAAACAGAACTGATTTGCATTTAAAGGATTTTTGTGCAATATTGGAAATGTAACTTTTTGGTGAGGACCTCTACATTTGGGAGTACATCCTTAACCTTTCCAGGAGTACAATAATTAATGTCCGACTTTCTCTGGGGAGTGGATTTTTTCTATACATTAAATATGTATTTTTTAAAAATAAAGTCTTTGTATTATGAAAATAGGAATCATGTAAAAATAATATAAATAAAAAAATATAGCTCACCATCTCTAGGTTTTATTTTATGACAAAGTTAAATACAAGTATCCACAGATGTCATTACTTTACAAATTACATCATACCAACTGACATATAGACTTCGACGTTTATTAACGTCGATACTCCTTTGAAAAAAATTCGCACCGACATTCATTTACGTCTACACTCCCGGAAAGGTTAATATAACTTTTCAAATTCAGTTTGCGATGTGATTGGATGTCAACGGTTTTAAAAATTATCCATAGTAATCCAGCCGCGGGACCGGATGGGTATCAGGGGAGCAGAAGCAGGAAGCAGGCAGTGTAGAGGGTAACGTGTAACGTGTAAGCGACACTGGGCGCGGCCAAGCGGACTCACCGACTCCGGGGTACGGCTGCATGCCGGGGTAGGCGGCGTGCTGCAAGGCGGCCTCTCCGTTGGGAAGTCCTTGGGCGGTCACGGGGACCGCCGATATCAGCTCGGGGTGATCTGCGAAATCCACCACTTTCGCTTCGTTAGTCTTCGTTTTGCTCTCAAAAACATATTTGGAATTATGTGTACATAAGCGTAGTGCTAAATATCAAGAATAAAGGTTAACTTTTAATAGGAATAACCCGCAAAGCGTCCATTTTTGATGCTTGTCTGCAGGTAAGATAGGGAAGATAAATGTGAAAAATACATCACAAACACCCAGACCAATTGAAAATAAATCTTCTTTGAATTCATTTCGTAATTGGCGGGAATCGAACCCGTGACGCTAGTTTCACAGTCAAGTTTCTACCCAACTATGGGAAACGCCAGTTTCTCATGTGTGTGATTATTCAGGATTCGTACCTAACATACTAATAAAAGAGTTTCTGCTCAACAAAAAGCTTCTTTTCATCTCACCAATAGATGTCTCTAGCGAAGTTCTAGTGATTCAAGAATAATGTTTCAAAATTGGTTCATATATATAGAAGTTCCAAGAATTTGAGTATTGTGGTTGTCATAATGGGTAGAATTGGCGAATGTTACTCGTGTGTAAAGTGATCACTTAAATCAGCCCATGACGGTCGTCAGCCCCGTAAATGCCCAGACTTCCATATTCTTCTTCATCTTTGATGAGATGTCAAAAAATAACATGAGTATAAATTTCATATCATGCATGGTTAAATACAATAGTTTCAGGTATCACCCAAAATTGGGTGCTTTGCCAATAAATTAAAAAAATACAATAGTATTATTGTATTATTCTAGCCGTGACGTATAAGGACCATAATGTTTATTATACTTACGACCAGTGAAGCTCTGGTGGATGCCGTTGGAGTAGACGGTCTCTTGAGGAGGAGGTTGTCCGTTGGTAGTTTGGGCGGCCATGTTGAAGGTGGGCATGGTGGGGGACGGGAGGGAAGGTAGGGCGCCGTTCAGTGGCTGACCACCCCCAGTACCTATCGCCAAACCGGTGCAGTCGTCGATCCAGTCAAAAGCCTTCCTTTTCGGGAATCCTTCACCGGGAATAATAAAAATATCTTAGCAATGGTTATCTCGGGCTGGAATCAACGTTTTTTTGCTGTTCATTTTTGTTTGTTTTTCTTTATAACTCACCATGCGTTCGCACACAGAGCTGTACACAGAATTGCTGTCCGTTTTCGGAGGATTCTCTGCACGTTTTCGGTAGTAGTTCTTCCAGAGTCACCCATGAACCGCCGGAAAACAGACAACAACCTTTTGTACAGTTTTGTGTGTGAACCATTACTGAAACGTTAACAAAAATGGAAAGGTGAGAATTCACAACAGTGAGATCGCTTAAAGACCTGTTATCTACATATATTTATCATAAATTGTTATAGGTGATAAAGTATCATGTTGACCAGTAGGCAAATACATACAGTAGGTATTCAGCAAATACACGTCTCACTCTTGCAACTTGTGATTTATTAGTTTTAAAAAATCTTTTTAAATACCGATAAACTAAAATGTTTGTTTTATAGCTAAAAAGCGATTAATGAGTTCTGCTTGGTTTATTTTTGAATAAGTAACTATTCTCTCAATTTTTGGTTCTGGGCAATAGCTTTATGACGCCTTGATGCAATTTTTTCCAGCACCCGAAAAGGTGCCAACTTTTATCCAATTTTCATGACGACGATAAAAAAATCCCAATATTTTTCGTCAGAGGGGTGGGGACAGGTTTTTTTGAGGTGATCTCGTTATTTGAATGACCTAGTGCTTCACCGAGAGCCGGTTCCATATTGTATTGAAAACTTTACAATAACAAAGAAAAAACAATTAAATTAATCTGTTTTATTTATTTAAGGCCCAGTAATCAATAGCCCGCAACTTATTTTTCTTGAAACCCAGGTAACATTGAACGTAATTGATTTTTTCTTCTTAAAACACCGTTTTGGTATTGAAAAAACAAGTTCTTTTTATATAAATATATCTTTTTGAAAAGAAAAGAGTCATTGAAAGGTAGAGTTGATAAAAAAAAAAAAAAAATTCTCTCAATATATCGCATATTCTAAAAAAATCTAATTCTAATACACATTTAAAAAAAAAGAGCAGAAAAGCTTCGGATAACACGGATTACTTATTGAATCATCCAGGTTGCGAGTTACCCCTTGAGTGACGATTGCATCGCTTTCTGAAGGCATTCTCAATCAAGTGTTGAAGAGCGAGGAGTATGTATCACACGGGGAGTTAGGCGTTACCTGACGAGGGCGGCACCACGGAGTTGGGCATGCCGTTGAGGGCGTGGGGCAGCTGCGTAGCGAGGGCGGCCATGGGGTTGATGTAAGACCCCTGGGCGGTGGCGGCCGCCATGAGCGCCGCCTGCTGCTGCAGCCACGCCTCGTCACACATGTCGGGGTTGAACTTGGGCGGCATCTGGCGGCACGAAGAGGAACCCTATTTATTCAAAATTAATACACAATAAAACTTGTGTAACACTCCCTATGGTTGTGACGCACTCGCTCGTAAACGAAGTCACATCCTTGGAGGACAACTACTAAACTCCGAGAAGGTGAAGCTCTTACCACCAAGACAGGTCGCGAGCTACATGACTCATGTAGGTCTTGAGAGTGAGCTATGATACAGAGGAAGGTCACATTAGACCTAATATGGTCGCAGTGACATAGGGGATGCTAGATCCCTTGACCCCACAAATCAAAATAATAAAACACTTTCCATATCATGCATCGTTCACTTTGTGTAATAATTTAACTTAACCACGTTAATAAACACTTATTCGTGACTACTGGCTTCGGAATAATCATTCCATCATGAGGTCATTAAAATAAAATTATTTCCGTCTGACATTTGTACAAAAATAAAATTTTAAAGATAAATAACCAACTAAATTTAACTTCAAGTCCACTTTGAAAATATATTTCCATCGTTATTCATTGTCAGACCGTATTAATTTTATTTTGATGGCCTGGTGATGGAATGATTATTCCAAATCCGGCAGTGACGAATTAGTGTTTATTAAAATGCTATTACACGAAGTTAACGATGAACAATGAATGAGTGTTATATTACCTTACCACAAAGTTAACAATGCTTTTAATATACAAAATATAAAGCTTGTGTCTTCTGGGCGCAGTGTTGGCGATGAATTATCCGCACAAATAGACACACAAGCGCTTCGATTCTCCGAGATATTGATTATTGTAATAAATTGTTCACATTTGACGAAATTGTTGAATTAATGCCAATTAACGCAATTTAACAGTGCAACATTATTGAATTAACGATAATTAACGCAATTAATTGGACAGATAGGACGTAGAGAGCCTGAACATATTGTAAATCAGGCGATCGATATGGGTCGTCCTCGAATAACAACAAGAGGAGGACCAAAAAAATTATGGATGCTACAGAAAGATGACATGATTTGAAAGCATGACCTAGGTGACGTTATAATTGTATATGATAGAAGGACCCACAACCTGAGGATGAGGAGAGCCAACCCTTATAGTCTAAATAGAGGATAAGTAGGATGGAGCAAGGAAGAAGAAGCCGATGAACGCAATTCAACATAGCAACATTTTTAAATTAACGTCAATTTACATAATTCAACAATGTCACAGTGAGATTTCATAAAAAAATCTTTTTAAAAATATGAGTGTAATTATTGTTTTAAAAGCGCCATCCATTACGTAAATACATATTTTCCATATTATTTTTTGACATCTCATCAAAGATGAAGAAGAATATGGAAGTCTGGGCGTTTACTGCCCAGACTTCCATATTCTTCTTCATCTTTGATAAGATGTCAAAAAATAATATGAAAATAACTCCTGTAATTGGAGAGAATCCAGATTTTGTGAACAAGTATTCGGACACACTCAAAGTGTTGTAATTTTTTTTAAACTCGATTGATCGATTTAAAAAAAATCGATAAAACATTGAAAACTTCCAGTTGCTAGTTTGAGAAATTTTAATATTGATTAAAACGTAGGGGGTTGAAACCTATTTCCTTCCAATATTTGTCCAATTTGTATTGATTTTGATTCTATAACACATTTCCAATAGTAAAAATATTATTTTTTGGTATTCGTACACTTAATACACTATTAAGGTTCTAGTATTATAGGAAGTTACACTTTTTATTTACAATATTTATGTAAGGGCTAAACATTATCTTTACTATGCTGAATAAACCATCTGTTTTTTGTGAATTTCAAAAATTACAAATAAAATTATTATTAAACGCAGTAAAATTTGAAACGTAAATTTCATATATCCAAAGGGACTTTTGAAAACTGAATTCAAAGTAATTATAAAATGAGACTAGGAATCCCCTTTTCAACGTCGGAGAATGTTTACTGAAATTCAAATTGCTTGCAGCGGCTGTAATTATCTTTTACTGGAAATCTGACAAACTTAACATTCAGAAGCGTTTACTGGTTAAAATTATTTAATTAAATTTACACAGATATGATTTATATTTAAGAGAATACCCCAAATTAACGTATGGCGGAAGTTTCAATTCATAACCCAGTGTATTTTTAATGCGAAACTGACTACTTCCGGAATGTTTCATTTTCTATGGGATAGGAAATTTTCCAATGAAAGCTTTATAATTTTTGTTCCCAAAAAAGTTTCATTTTGATTTATATTTTGGTATGCAGATTTCGTAATACCCAAAGTTATAAATATCAGAATACCTTGATTAATATGTTCAAATATTTAATTATTATTATTATTTATTCCACCAGATACTAGATCTTTCACCCTGCAGTTGATATATCAATATAGGTAGGTACACCATATTACATTTTGTTATATCGTCGGTATGGTGAATAATCCAGTGTCTGATAAAATATTTTTATTATTGCTGTTAATAATCAATTAGTCAAATAGAAGTACATACCTATCTAAAAATTTAAATGTTATTGATGTAATAAATTGAATGTTCAATAATGATCAGAAAACGTTAGACAAGTGAAAAAAGTAATCATTTATTTTTCTTCTTCTTCTTGTTGTTGTAGGCCTTGTGGCCTGTTTTTTTTTAAGAGGGATTAGCCTAAGTAATTATTTAATCCAACAAAAATCGTAGGTGCCTAGTATGCTCAGTTTTTCATTTTTTTTGTATAAATACGATGGATGCTTCGTATCAAGTCGAGACATCTAAAATATAAATAAAAAACAGGGTTTGTAAACATGCTTTCATACCTGGGCGTAGGCACCGTAGGCTCCAAATTGATTGAAGACAAAAGGGGTAAGCAGATTCATGTTACCAGCCATTTGCTGCATACGACGGAGTTGCCTTTCCTTTTCAGTATCAGCAAACTTTACTACAAGACTGGATGACGCTCCCTGAAAAAAATACAAGGATTAGTAACATTAATCAAAATAAATATGTTAGATTTGTAAATAATGTATATTTTGGAGATTCATTTTAATCCTTTTAAAAATTTAAATAAAAGTCTAGGGTGAAAATAATTATATACACAGCTAATAAATAAAATATAGCAATTTTAACTAACAAGAGGTAACTATGTATGAATACATGTTTAAAAAGAAATGAAATGTACGGAGATTTAAATCAAATATCTAGTGTTGATGCGTGTTGTAATGTTTTGATGAAAATTTTGAATATGCGCTAACAAACAACACTGGATGAAGGTTATATTTTGTTGAAGTATCTCAAATGCGTGTGTTTTCAAATCTCAACCAAACTCAAACCACAGTGTGAAATATGAATTTTGAAAAGAGGCAATTTAATGATTTCTTTTTATTATTATTACCCTTAACGGAGGGAATAATTTCCGCTGAATAGTTTGCGAGTAGTTAGAAGTTATAATCATCATATAATATAGACATGACATTTCCTACTGTAAGAGCCAATTATGCGTATCACTTGCAAATGGGGGAAGAGGCCCGTTCGTGTGTAGTTTGCTGTTTCCGGGAGTACATTACCGATACACTATGACGAGGGAGGTGAGTGGGTGGGATGGGCTGACAAACAGAGGTTGACGACAGGAAAAAAGAAGAGGATTTCAGAAGCATCCACAATTCGCTCGTAGATTCTTTTGTACTGAACCCGAGGATATATTAGTACAGATGTTCTCCATTCCACCCTGTTATTCCGACAATTATTACTCTAGGGTTGCTAAACAACGTCTACTTAAAAAAAGTTGCCATAAACAAATGATCAATTTAAAATACAACGGTAAAGAGAAACAAAGGAATAAAAATCGTAATCTACAAAAATGTTTACAAGTAAGTAAGAATAGGGCGTGCATAAGTGCTTTGAAAACTGCGCATTCTACTCACAAACATTGAAAGGCGTTTAAACGTTTGTAAATGATGAAATATTTTCTTTGAGCTGAGGTAGATTTTTCTCAAAGGTAAGGAAGAGATCAGTAGAAAACGCTTGAACACAGAGCAACTGTGGGAGGAAAACTAATGTAACAAGCAATAGTCAGGCCATAAAGCAATAGCCCTCGAGCTCTCCTACCGATTGGCTGTAAATACATTGTACGCAGTCCGACCATCCAGGAACAGCGTCATCGAGCAGATGTACTGGCAAAACGGGACACATGGCTGACTTCATCCGCGGGACAAGGAATAGCTGATGGAAACAAACAATTATGGAATGGTGGTGCTTC
This sequence comes from Brachycentrus maculatus, assembly GCF_059751285.1. Lineage (NCBI taxonomy): Eukaryota > Metazoa > Arthropoda > Insecta > Trichoptera > Brachycentridae > Brachycentrus > Brachycentrus maculatus. Next base: position 236,261 of record NW_028280831.1, on the reverse strand, counting down.
GGACACTAGTGCTTGCCATAATGACCAACCTATTCGCGTATTCTCTACTAAATATAACCAACTCGAAAGGTTTCCAACACCCCTTATATGTTCCATTCAAAGTAATTTAAATCAGGGATTTCCACCGTTTAGACAAATTCAAAAAGCGCGTAAAATACTTATTCTTTAATATTATCGCTCGATTTGATTATGTAAGAGAGCCGCAATCTTTTAGGCATTAAATAAGATTACGAGAAAAAACATTCGTTATACGGTTACACCTGACGCTAAAAAATTGTTTCGCAAAATCAGTGAGCCACAATAAAATTGGCGAACGTGCAACAATGTGGCGTTGATGGATAGACCTCTCTGTAGATCGATTGTCTTGACACAGCCCTCAGGAGCTGGGCGGGCGGGCGGAGAGGAGCGGGGCGGGGGCGCGGGGTATGTACCGAATACATCGATTGCTTTGCGCTTCAGCGGAGGGTAGAGAATGCGATGCAATTGAGGTTGGATTTAACGATTTCTAATAGATATCTGGCCTCAGGGACGGGAGAGGAAGAATAAAGCCCCTTGTCAAGGCATACGGATCAGATGGAAGTAGGCGCCTGGGGGAGGCGGGAGGGCGGGAAGGCGGGCAGGCGGGTAGGCGCCCCCAGACTGCCTCGGTGATTGTAGTTTATCACTGAACTTGTTCCTTTATTGAATTTACTCGGCGAAGGAAATAATACTGGAATTTACTCCGCGGGGCTCGTATTTTAAAATTCGATAAAGTTTTCGCCAATAAGAACGCCAAATAAAATAAAACCTGATCGTTTTTTAATAACTTTCTTCATGTATAGACTGAAATTGGGTACAGGCGTTTAATGTACGAGTACTATTACCTAACCGATTTACGGTTCACAACCACTCGCACACGAGTGAAGGCGTACAAATATTTCGTCATTAATTTGTATTTTTATATTATTTATTGATTTGGCATTAACATTGTGGAATGACATGTTGAATATTAAAAATTAAACACTTGCATTAGACCACTTATTGAGTTTTATTTCACACGACGAGTTTCCAAAACTACATTTTCCTCGACAGTTGATTACAATAACTAACGGGGAAAAAATCATTCAGTATTGGTAGAAGTTGTGGGGTAATAATTGGCAGTGACCAAGTATTTTAAGCACTTGAAAGTGGTCAGGTCAGGAGTTGAAATAATCGGCGGGTATGTATTAAGAGATGCATCAATACGGATGAGGCAAAATTGTTTGCAAAGATTAGTGTGGCGTTCTATTTTCTCTGTTTACCCCTGTGGGTGTTATTTTTCTTTAATTTAAAATTTATTTATTTAATAAAGCTACATTAAAAAAAATATAAATTGATACAATTTCTATACATTTATTTTTATGGCAAACTTTTTAGTTTCGCTGTGCCTCTCTAAAAAAAAGACTGAGCTCTTGTGCTTGGAGAGGGACTTACACTCATTTTACACTTATTTTTTAAAATCATTATTTTTATTTGTATACATTTATTAAAATCATAATTTTTACATATTTAGAACATTTTTTTTGCAGAGCAGAGTGAGAACACCTTCTGTGTCTTGTCGGTGGAGTTCTTTTTAATACATTTATTTTGTTTTTAACGATTTTAACCTAATATACTCACAAAAAAAGAGAGAAAAATTAAAAATATAGACATTTTACAATTTTCATAAAATTAACTCTTGATCATTTACCCAATCCTTTATTTTGTCTTTGTTCCATATTTTATTTTGACCTCTAACTGATAAATTAAAAATGCACTGTTAATGTTATGCTACTTGTTATGGTTATGGTTAATAATTGTTATGGTTAGTAAAAATATGATAAGAAGTTAATAGTTTATCGAATAGTGAGAAGTTCGTTTTAAAAGTTGTCCTAAATTCTCGACACGCTTTTCTCAGCGCCTGAAATGAGGAGATAGACCTAGTTCGGCGGCAGTGGGCCGAAACCGCAGGAGAATTATTAGCTTCATTTCGTTTTCATACCGGATAATGGTCTACTTTTTGCCTCCAATCCGACCCGGAGAATGTAATTTTTACCATCGGTCGTTGAATATGCTAAAATAGGGGTTCCCAATCTTTTTCAGCCCGCGGCGCACTTACAAGTTAAGTAAGATATTTGGAAAAGATAATATAACCATATACATATGTGTATATATATATATATATTATATATATATATATATATATATATATATATATATATATATATATATATATATATATATATATATATATATATATATATATATATATATATATATATATATATATATATATATATATATATATATTTATATATATAAATATATTATAGTCGAAGAAATAGTTACCTACAATAATAGTAAAAATATGATAATAATAATAATAGTAAATACGTAGAAAGATGCTAGCTCTCAAAATAAAAATTGTTGCTTTAAAGGTGCCCGAGAATATTTGTGGTTTCGGATAATAATAGAGGCTCACGGCGCCCCTCTTGACTTTCTACGGCGCACCAGGGCGCCGCGGCGCACATTTTGGGAATCTCTATGCCAAAGTATTTTTTACCCATGCATACGAATCCTGTAATATGCGGCGGAAAATAGTGAGAATTTTTCAAGTTTTAATTTAAAATTTACCAGGTATGTACTACTATTTCTTAAAATCTATTGTGGTGTTTTTAATAATTTTTTATTTATTTTACCATTATCAAACAAATGTGTCCTTAAATTAAATACGGAGGTCCTCACCAAAAGGTTACATTTCCATTGTAAATGATTTTAAGTAATCAGGAATTCTAGCTTGAAAATTTGTTACGTTTTGTTGCGATTTAATGATTTAATATTGGTTTAATACAGGATTGGTCACATTTGTCGCAATTTTAACTAATGTTTTGATAAAATACAGTTAAAAGAACAGATTTGAATTTTAATGTTTTTTGTGCAATATTGAAAATGTAACTTTTTGGTGAGGACCTCCACAAATATGAAACCATTAACCAAAACATGTATGTCTGTGATGATATAATTTCTGGGAATCATTGATTTGTTACTGCTTTTGTAATATTCAATTAAACAGGTGTATAAATCTAATCGGAAATTCAGCGTCGGTTGTGGGTTACGAATAAATGAGGAACATTAAAGGAATAGCCATAAGGCAAACACTCGAATCCGAATTGACGGGTTTAAACTTTCGCATTGTAATTCATTGCTAGCGGTGTACTCGGTTCTCCCTCCGAGGTGTTAGAACAACTGATGACAGGCCACGTGACATTCGTTGGTTTTATGGGAGTAGCTTTGGGACGATTCGGGGTGATTACCGTCAAACCTGCTTGATCGAGTTTTCACAATCGGAATGGAGCGGTGCTTTGGGGCGCAAATTGAATCGAGGACCCGAAGGCAAGCCAATAGGCGGAATGTAAATGAAATGAAGGCATCCGAGAGATAAGTTAGTCAAATTGAGCACCTGTACGTACTGTACGTAGAAAGTGTCGCGCGGATTGATCGCCCCTGGGATGTCGATTACGTTTTCATTCAAAAATAGCTCTACTGAATATGAGAATTATTGGAGTCATTAAACCAACTAAAGATTTCAGAGGCCGGAAATTCCCGCGAATTTGATTAATCGTGGAGATTTAGTAAGTGACTGCGTCACATCTCAGACTGTTATAAAAATCTCAGATTTTGTTCATAGGTAATTGTTGGTTTCATGTTTTCGGCAAATGTGTACTCTAAGCTCGATATGTAAAGAGTATTAATAGCCAATAAATAGCATGCTAAATGATACTTAACTTGAGAATTCATAATAAAAAAGGCAAAGAATCTAGGTAATTAAAAAAAAACTTTCCTCTGGATAAGATAGACATATATAGCTTTATTTCGATCGGTAAATTGCATGAATACGATAGTCTTGCATTAATTCACTCTGGCAAAGAAGCAGTAGGTAGGAAAAACTGGGTAGAAACAGGCTAGGGCACTCGGAGATACATACCCGTAACTGTACCTAGACTCCCCCCTCGCCCGCTCGACGCCCCGAGACCGACGATTGACGACGTTTTATTTTATTTAATTTTTTCACCCATCTTATCTTCATGTTTTAGTCATTAAAGGCGAAAGTATTTTACAAAAATAACGCTTTATAAATCATCCAAATAATTTTTATTATTACTGGATTGTATAATATGGGAAGTTGTGTTCGAGTTTCATGAATAATAATGTATATATATATATATACATATATATATATATATTTATATATATATATATATATATATATATATATATATATATATATATATATATATATATATATATATATATATATATATATATATATATATATATATATATATATATATATATATATTTATATATATATGTATATATATATATATAAATATAAATATATATATATATATATATATATATATATATATATATATATATATAAATATACATAGTATTTAATACATGTACATATACTGTAGTAGTAAAATTAAAGTCATTCGTTAAGATAACCAATTGATAATTTGGGCATTTTGGTATCTTAGTAGCCATAATTTACAATTGCTTGACGCTTTGCAAGGACAAAATATGTGTATATCTATTTTACTGATTTTTACCTTTGTACTATTTTCAATAATCTTTCAATAAATCAATGTTTTTCAAACTACTTTCAGCGCACACTTGTGGTCGGTAGAAATAAATAATAAGTTTGTGGATAATATGCAATATGTCGATATAATGTTACTGTTACCAGTCGCAGACACGAAGAGTGAGGATTAATATACATATCCTATGAATATTAAATACAATGAGGTGGTTGTATAGTTCAAAGCCCGAGAAGGTTGTACGAGAATGCAGTGGAGAAATTACACGGCCCACTGACCTTAGCAATAAGAACGGATTAAGTAAGGCTCGCTTTGAAGGCTCTACTTCGCCATATCTGGTGAACCCAAACGCTGACATTTCAAACAACTTTATGTCAAATGTTCACTCACTTGTTCACGAGGATTCAGCGACTGAGCATTTGGTCGGCTGACTATGAAAGAATTTTAAAAGGGACAAATTTTATATATTGGTCCAGATTTAAGGGACTGATGTTTTTTTTATAACCGTCGGGCATTTCTCTATTGATACACAGAAAACGTGAACAAAAAATGTTGAGAATTACATTATGTTTCAGTATCTTAAAGAAAAAATATATTTATAAAACACTGGTCACTATGCTCTTACTTATAACAAATTTATGTAAATGTACGTTACTGGAAATGGATATTCCTAAATTTACTAACAAGCAAAAAACGGACAAAGTAGTACATTTTATACTGTAAAAATATATGGCTGACTTAATGTATCGTGAATTATCATTTTAATTTGTTAAATTATTTTATTTCATACGCTTTATTGATTTAAAATACATAATAAAGAGTGTGAAAAGATATTTGGTCAAAACAAAATGTACCCACTAAATATTTATACATAAAATAAATATATATTTCATAATAGATAAGTAGGTTGTTAGAATATGATTTATTTTTCATGTGTTGAGAGATATCAATAATGTCTTGTTAACGGCCTCCAGTGTGAATAAGGCTTTAAACATTTATATATTGTTGTCCAGGGATATTGAAATATTTAAATAAAAGCTTAAATATTCGTGTCCGAGACTCACTTTTATTCAGTTTTCAGACGACCATTTTCAGGGGGGTAATTTATCTCACTTTCTTGGTAAAAAATACATACTTTCACTTTCAGTTAATTTTTTACGTAAAAGAGCACGAGATCTTTATGGAATGCCACGTATTTAAGGGTATTGTACAGTCTGTTTGTGAATCCAGTGATCTTCCGAGTCACCAAGTGAGAATTGCACAGTTTTGTAGTTAAATGTATTTAATAATTTAAGAATGCTCGACCACTACCCGGTGTTGCGGTAGGAGGAAGAGACTGGGAGGAAGGGGGAGAGTACCCCCATTCCTGTTGCGTTTGCTCATTCGGTTCACGTAAGTAAAGGCCGTGGAAATGCGTCTATCGAAATATGGGCCAGGGGGGAAGCAAATACCCTATATAAGGGCAAAGGCTTTGATTTGAAGCTTTCCGTGAGTGCTTTTTTAACAATGTTCTTAAAACAAAAATAATTCCACGGAATGAGACCCATTATAATAGATAAAAATAAAATATCTTCATAGGATGTTTTAGAATAAATGATATCGTAAATAATCTGATTTATATTTTCGATTGCAAACAAATATTGTTGAGAGAAAACAGAGCATACAAAACACTCGAGGGAAGCCTTAACCCTACATTTATATATATATATATATATATATATATATATATATATATATATATATATATATATATATATATATATATATATATATATGTATATATATATATATATATATATATATATATATATATATATATATATATATATATATATATATATATATATATATATATATTTATATATATATATAAATATATATATATATATATATATATATATATATATATACATATATATATATATATATATATATATATATATATATATATATATATATATATATATATATATATATATATATATATATATATATATATATATATATATATATATATATATATATATATATATATATATATATATATATATATATATATATATATATATATATATATATATATATATATATATATATATATATATATATATATATATATATATATATATATATATATATATATATATATATATATATATATTTATATATATATATATATATATATATATAAATATATATATATATAAATATATATATATATATATATATATATATATATATATATATATATATATATATATATATATATATATATAAATATATATATATATATATATATATATATATATATATATATAAATACATAAATTAGGAAATTTATATTTTTCACCATAATTTGACAAATAATGTCCCCCTAACGATGGATGAGTGGATGGATGAGGATGGATAAGGATGAGTGATATAAAGTACATACAAAATACGAGTTATATACTGTAAAAAGTATTTACTCTTTAACTAATGGCAATGTTGGGAATTTTCAAATTTAATTAATAAAACAAAATATTTAAAACGTAAATTTTTTTCAGAGATTTCATAGACACGTACCTAGAATATGAAAGTGCTTTAGTAAAAATAAAAATATATCTAGATACCATTTCTAAACTTTATAAAATGGAAATTTATGTTTTTCTCGAATTGACAATGTACGGGCTCATAACTTATTTTAGAGCTTTTATCGACAATTTTTAATGTCACCGAGCTCTTAACGTTTTTGTTTGACAAAAATATTAGTCACGTAAAAGAATTTTTCGTAATTACGAAATATTCTCGTAAAAAGAATTTTTAGTGTTTTAAAATAAGCCATTCAAATTTTAATTTCAAAAATATTTCAAGAATGTAGGCAGGCAATTTAATAAGTACATTTTTTAGTAATTTCCGCTTTGAGCTTGTATATATTCAAATGTCTAAAATAAAATAATGTTCCAGCATATTTTTTTCTAAAAAACATATTTAGTATATAGCTTATTAAAAATAACATCGGCGAAAAGCGTAGAGTAAAAAAAAATATGTATCTGAAAAACAAAGCAAAATAACTAAATCCGATAATGTTACACGAATAAATGTTACATCGACTTGTAAAAATGTAAGTATACCATTTTAGATTGTATCTAACGGAATCTAAAGTATTTCTGGATGGCATTTGGTCCAATAAAATCACTGCAATGTAACAAGTACAAAATAATAAAAATTTAGCTCAGCACAATAGAGGTAGGATGTTCGGATTGTTCACAGATGCAGGACAAGAGTAAAACAGTTTAGTGACAAGGTAGACTATTTCAACTTTGTCATTAAAGTAACATTGTAACAGGCAGTTACTCGTGTGGACTTTGTGGACTTTGAGAAATACATCTGTGGAATAAAAATTCTTTCTTTTCTCTAAATCACGTTAGTTTATATTGGGTATACAAAATCACGTAAGGTCATATTGGGTATATTATTTATTTGTATTTGATTTAATACAAATATTGATTATTATTTTTAAATACTCTTACACGTTATCTTTAAAAGCAGTATACCGTCAAATCATATATTTTTATACATACAAAATTAGGTTTTCTTTTTACTAAATTATTTTATACAAAATCTATATAATAAAACAAAATAATAGGTCGTATCATCTCCGATGACAGTTTTAGTTGTTTTCATGAAATTCGTGATAGAAAATAGGTTCCTTTAATAAAAATACAGAGTGAAATATTAATATGTTATTCTGAAACCGGTTGTCATAAAGAAGTGTTTTTAAGTGATAATACACAAAGTTAAAGATGAGTGATGAGGAGGGTGTTATATTACCATACCACAAAGTTAACAATGCTTTTAATATACAATATTTATATACACATTCACGTTTATGTATGTTTAAGTACGTGCTTATTAAGATTGGTTGAAATCGAGGATTATTATATCTCAAAATAATATTGTAAATCCCTTAATTTTGCCTTTTTGTTAGTAACCAAGTTTTCAATGCTGGTTTTGAATTTTGGGGATTTATGTGTTTTGGCGTTTACAGTTTTCTGTCTGTTCTTTGTATGGTGGTAACGGCGTTAACATTTCAATGAGGCCATTCCACAGGTGGTCAGTTATTGCAACCGTCCCGTTTACTCCCACAGCTCTGTCTTTGTTTAACCGACGGTGTATATAAAGCATTAAATGCTTCGGCTAGTATTGTGGCACTTGACAAAAACTTTAATTTAGAAAATAATTGGTAAAATGTGTTGAATTATAGTCGAGTTATAATATAAAGAAAGTGGGTAGATTTAAAGAGAGTTAATATAGTAGCGTATAAAATATGATTTTCTCGGCAAAAAAGCTCCTTATGATACTTTGTACTTGCCATTCCAAACACCCCGATACCTTCGTCATATAAATATTCCAGAAAGTAAATAAGGTTGTATCTCCTCCTTGATTGGATGATACGGTGAATGCGTCTTGATAAAAAAATATCCCGGTAAAAAGGAAAAGATGAGCAGATAGGTACCCGCTGTTTCTTGTTTATGAGAAACAAGAGTGCCTTAAAATTTGCGGATTTAATATTTGATGAGTAATGGGAACACGGGGTAGCGGAAGAAGACAGTTTCCGCCGAGTCACGGAAGGTGAACCTTCATTTCCGAACGTCGAGGGAATGCAGCGTGGCGGGGAATTCAATTTATCCGCCGCTACACTTTCGGAATTTTCTCAAATGGGATGTGATCTGACGCGATATAAAGCATAACGCGAGGGCCTGGCTCTCCGAGACAAAGGGAAACACAATGCTAAGAGAGAGGACTGGAAGGTCGTTTTATCAACACTAGTTAGTTTTACTTGGCTGCCCGCGAGCCTCCGCTCAGCCCTCAGATTACTTCTCGCACCGGAGCAAGCTTTGAATAATGAGATTTTTTACGTCAGATAACATCAGTACTAAAGGTTGATGGAGATATAATTTAATACGAAGGTAAAGGTTGCGACTGGCTCTAGCGAGACAGGGAGGTCGATTATCTGTAACATACCTATCCGTCGTAATAATGTATGTACATATTCTTCTCCTACTTTAATCTAAACCTAATATTGCAAAATGTTGGTAGAAAGATTGAATTTCGGATTAGCAATGTGAAGCCATTTTTAATCTTATTCTAGTTGGGAGAAATTATCTTGTTACTTTTAACGTTATTATGACACAAATCATTTACAGATATAAAATATATAGTATATTTTGACGGTATATAGCCACGATGTGTATGTAAAAATACTTTTACTTTATAATTTATTATATTATACATACTTAACAATTCAAAATACTCTTTAGTAAGGGCGCTATAACCAATTTTTTAACAGGATAATCACGTAGAATTATTTGGATAAGTTATAGGTAAACCAAGGACAATGTTCTTTATAAAACGAGAATTAAGTTTGATATGACTTTTCCAAAAATAAAACGTGTGTACCTTTTTAAATGGGGGCTATAAAAGTGTGTATTGCCGTAAATATCCTGTGTTCTCACCGCATTTTTAGGACCCATAAAGTTTGAGGCACCTGACTTACTATTATAATCATAGTCATCTGTTTCAGGACATAGGGGTTGATTCCATCCCTACTTGTTAATCATGAATAAATATTTAAAAACCTCGTTAAATAATGTGTATGAAAAAAGTTTAATTTAGGGTACAAAAATATGCATTGATGATTCCAAGTGTTACAAAGATATTGCAAAAGTAATTTTAATTTAGCATATTTAAATTGATAAACTCAAAAGTGGTATTTTATAAGAGTTTTATATATTAAAATGATTTATTATTTTGTTTCTAAAATTTATTGATTTTTAAAAATCTAATTTATTTCCCATAATTTTGATTACGTTGTTTGGTATTTCATATTTATTTTTGATTTCTTTTAAATGAGTTTGCCTTGTTAATTATACACGTATATAAATAAATAACATATACGCGCAATCGTTCGGATGATATTTAGTTAATGTTTTTCTTTTGATTTTACTTGTCTTGTGGATCATATTTAAAATACATCAAGTAAACTTTCTTATGACAACACTGATTTATATCGTAATAAACCTTAAGTATACGTATCTAAATTCTGACCTCTGGTATAGTAGTCAGTGGACAATGGGATTACTGCTTGTACTAGTAGATCTGAATTCTTGATTGAAATGACAATCCAATTTCCGCTTGGTGAAAAGTCTATGCAATGGAATCTTGTAGGAATATAAGTGAGATAAAAAAATACATATTGCAGAATACAAAAGTGTGAAAATAAACGATTTTATTTTAAAATATATTCTACAAATAAGAAATCAAGGGTGTTATGTCTATAATTCATTTCTTAATTTTTCATTGATCAATCATTTATCCGTATTCCTTCACTATGTGGGGAACATAGAATTCAAAAACTATCTCAGGCTCTTCTGTCAGCTCCCTTGCATACTCCTAAGTCATGTCCATGTCCCGAAGTTCAGAAAGGAACTACCAACGAATTATCAGGAATGGACGTTTTGGAGGGTTGGAATCTGATACCTTATAAAAGTGGCAAACTTGATTAATGTATGGGGAGTACATGGTCTGGACAAATTAATTTCCTTCCTTGACGACGGTAAAAACCAAAGGTTCCTTGTCTCACGCTGCATTTACTCGTTCCTTAGGAAGTCAAACCACCGCATATCTAAAATTATTAGCAGGCATCTATCCTCAAAGCTGAGATGCGGCTGCTTTGGGACCTTGAGAATAAGAGTAATGCAGGGATTACATGGGCGGTGTTTGGTCTTCATCGAGTACAAATCCAATCTCCAGACTTCAATGTTGAATGTGGTGCCTGCAAGTCTTAAACGAAGGCTGCAATATTACGTTATGTACACTCCCAGGTACTTGAAACTCTCGACGCTGTCGAAGAGTTAGCTACTCAACGTCAAGGGTTTTTGAGCATCTAGGCACGAACTATTGCCCAACGTATGAGTTAAAGATAAATTTATTTAATTAAAAAGTATTATTTTAATTTTATTTGATTAATTTCTTAAATTATAAATGGTATGAAATCTATTTTTAGAGATACAATATAATCTAAATACATAGTATAGAGATTTTAATACCCTTGCTTTGCCTTAGATTAGAACATTTAGAAGCGGAGGTTAATACAAAGTGTATAAAGTAAATTAGGCAATACTATTCCAGATTCGCCAAGAAGACATTAACAACACAAAGGTATCCAATTAAGTTGGATCGTTTCTGACTAATTTGCTGGAGCGGGAGAAGAAAGGTTTAAGTCAGAAAGTAATATATAACATACCTACGTGTTTTTTTTTGTAGTGGGCATAAAAATATTTTACATGGTAAATTATCCAAAAATATGATTAATATTTTATGTACTTAAACCAAACTGAGATTAAAAACTCCCGCTCATGCGAAACCATTGTTTTTCATTTATTTTTTTAACAATTATTTTTTCCAAATTTTGACTTATATCATTCTTTTCTCCAACACCAACTAACATTCTATATAAGAAACTTGTCAGAGGCTATATTTTACTTTTTTTTTTTTTTCAATAAATAAAATCATATAATTTTAATGCTACATTGTGTAAAAAAATTCTCACTTATTGAAAAATATTATACGATGTTCAAGCATAAATTTTTATGAGAAATGTTTTGTAACCAAATCAAGGTATCTTGTGGTAATGATGATTATTAGTAAAATATTATATTTTCAATTTAATAAAGAATTTTGTCCTTTGTGCTTGATATAAAAACTTTCATAAATAGATTCGGCAGTCAGTTTTTGGTAATATCGAGACATTTTATATTTAAACTTATGCATTCGAATGATACAATAAATGTATCGAAAAGCGTGTCATTATAGAATCAAAGAAATGTTGGTGTTATAGATTCAAAGAAATATGAAGTAAAATTTTAATAGTTAAAAAAGGGTTATATTGCAGGGAAAACTAAAAGTGAGTGAAAGACACTGATGTAAATTTTTTAAATTCTTACTATATTCGAATTGAATTTAAAAATGTAGGTACATATTACACAGATACACATATTCATACTTCTTTTTTAAAAGAAATGTAATTTTAAGGATATAAAGAGGTTAGAAATAACAGTAAATGAAGGTTTTGTTGATGTTTTCACTGGAATTTATTGTAACTTTATCCTAACTATCCGCACCATTTTTCTTCCCAAGAGAAATTACATTACTCGTGGCAATAGTGACTCGATATTGTGTACATATTACATATATACAGCTTTTAGAGTATGCTAGGCGGTCAGGTCGCGGCGATCCGTTTCAGATGATTGGCCGCTTTTCGGTAAGTGCGCGCGTACTCAAGGATACTGAAGGATACTGAATGATACCTCAGTGACCTCCGCGGCCTGGACACGTGTCGGCTTATCGATTGTCCACAAACTTACCGTCATTAAGGAGTTGATTTTTGGAGCGAGGGACTGTAATATAATAGTTTTGCTATTTTCGGATACTGAGAACTATTTTTAATACATACACCTATATTTGTTACTACTATCGTAAAAAAAATCTAATGTTTTCACGAAATGAAAATTGTATGGTGTTGCTGTTTTTATTTAACTTTCTCATTAATAATAAATGAATAAATAATGTTTTAATAAAAAACTAACGAACTCAACATCATGCCACTTTCTTGTCGGGGTAAGCAGAGAGAAAACCAATCTATCTTTGAACAAAATCTTTGCCTCTTCCACAGTCACGCGTCTCTTCATACACACCCGCTGATCATTCCAACTTCTGACCTGAGAACTTTCAAGAATTTGAAAAACCTGATTAAGTTTTCCTCGGTCTTCCTCTGCTTCTATTACGCACCACATTCGCCTCATAAATTCGTTTTACTATTCTTTTTTTACTCATTCGATTCATTCCAAAACACCTTTTACATTATTTCCAGTCTTATATTTCGCAACAGATAAATGAAAGGAAATATGACTCACAAATGTAATAAAGTTCATTATTTATCTTTGCATATAAAACGAACAAATAAAATACTCGAGTATAAACGAATAAAAAAGGAAAATATAAATTTAATAAGTAAAATTGGATCTGCGGAATTGCTTTGCATAGTGATGTGAAACTTGATATTCTTATTTTTTGCAACAATAAACAGTACTACAAACTAGATATGGTTGATCGAATTGAAAAACCGAATCAAATATCGATTAAAAATGTTATTAATTACTTTTTATTTTATTTTATTTTTTGATTTTATTGGAAGGAAGAACAACAGTTACAATATATGATACATCAGAATACAAAAAATAAAATTATGACTACCAATTACAGTTCTTCACAACTATGCATAAGAGAGGTCTATATAAAGGAAGAGACATGAGACAAGGATGGGATAAAGAGAAAAGGAGATGGCAGTGATAGGAAAAGAAGAAAAGGAAAGGACAGGGAATAGAATTAACTTTTTAGGTTTATAAGATTTCGAACAATTTAGGTTTAAAGTTTGAAAGATTGGAGTAGAACATATCAAGGTGGGTACAACATTCATTGAATTTCCCACAACTTCGATAAATAAAGGAATTTTTCAAATAGTTCTTTGATGGTGCTGGATTATAAAAAGGATGACTTTGTCTATTGATTCTAATTAGACAATGAATTTTGTTATCGGATTCCACTATTTAAAACCAAAAATTATAATCTGTGCACACATTTTGTTGCATAAATCGTATATTTAGCTCTTAATATAAGAGTACTTGTCTATTTGACATCAAAAGCTAGGAAGAAATATGAACTTTGAAAAATTAATGAACACTTAACCTATTGAGTCACATTTGTCACACCTCTACTGAAAACTGTATTCGTTTCATAGAATTTTGGGGAATGACTATGAATTACGAAATTTCCGATAACACGTAGTAAAACAGGTGTGTTTTATTCTTGTATTTTACGAATGTGAAAATTAACAACCATTAACTTGAATTTTATAGTTGTTCAATAATTTGATAGAAATAACTATCATCATATTTGACTTATTTATTAATTGATTTTACAGTCTTTTTGTGTAATATTTATCTATTTTTTATTAAAATTTCTTGGTAAATACCACAACTTCTTAAAATGTACTTTGAAAAGTGTTTCAATGCATTCATAATCATTTTCAAACAAGCCTTTTTTACGGTGTTTGATAATGATGCTGAAATAATCGACATGCGTGTTACTATAGATTATAAGATACAGTAAAATATACAGCGCAAAATTCAATATTCAATATATAATTGACTTTATTAGTTAGATATATCGATACGGTGATTGATATGATATAGACCCCCAAAAGTAAGGTACTGTATGGTACGGAAAAAAATGCAAAATATGTGGCAATGATCATTGTCAAACATAATTTTCTTACTGTGTTTGTAGTGATTCTGAAAAAGTGGTATTTACCACCTTTTCACATTGACATTCCTTAAACACATTGTCCGCCTCCGTAATGTAAGTAACGTAAGCCAGCATGCTCGGCTACCGTACTGGAGGTCCCAGGTTCGATTCTCAGGAGTAGGGGCGGGGTCAAATTAATATACACAAGTGATTTTTTTCACTCTAATATTTATTCAAATATAATCCTGGACTGGTACCTGAAACGGGGGGCTGATCACCATTCCTTCATGTGTTAACGATCAAGATAACACTGTGTTTATGTGATGCAGTGCCCTATGCACCATTGGGGTGCGAATCCGGGTTTGAAGAAGATGATTAGTTAAACATGTCGATACAGTGACTCATATTCATCTTTTTCTTCTTCTATTTAATGGCTTTTCACCCTTCTTGAGTGTTAGCCAGTGACTCATATGATACAGACACCCCCAAAAGTCCGGTTCAGTATGGTGCGGAAAAATGTAAGATATATGGTATCTAACGTGAAAAATTTACGACAGAAAGAGGAACGGCATGATAAAAAATCCATTTCATTTGACTATCCGAGCATCCGTGGAAAAGAAAAATGAAGGCCATTGATTAAATTTCCTATAAAAACAATATTACGTGTGTTCGACATATCACATGTCCAATCCACTTAGGGTTTGTACCCCTTCGCATACTTGAATTCCACCTCTTACATAAACATCTTTCAACGAAGTTTATTTCCATACGCTGCCGCATCGTGTTACGTTTACGTGTTTTGCATAGATGTTTACGTTCATTAATATTTTAAATGGAGATAAACCGTTTAGATGTTTTTTTGTTGCAACACACTTAGTTACACGCGAGGTTGTGCACAAACGAGATTCACAGATTTAAAAAAATAATTTTTAATTAATGTTTTACTTAGTTAATACCACTATTTCTTAAATTCTACTGTGACACGTGTTTCGATGCATTCCGCATCATTTTCAAACACTGTATTCAAACACCGTACCATACGGTGTTTGAAAATGATGCGGAATGCATCAAAACACGTGTCACAGTAGATTTTAAGAAATAGTGGTAATTACTAAGTAAAACATTATTAAAAATGGATAGATTTTACCACAAAGTGACTGCCGAATCAATTAATGAAATTAAAAATAAAATATTTATGCATCGTCTTCTTCTTTTTCTATCTTTATCCGCTCCCAATGGTGTATAGGGCACTGCATAGTATTGACGCACTGTTATCTTGATCGTCACTTACATGAAGGCAAGGTGATTACTCCTACGCTCAGGGACCAGTCCAAAGTAATATTATAAATATTTAAGAGTAAAATTACTAATATTTATTCTCCCCCCCCTGGGATTCGAACTCGGGTTTCCAGCACGGTAGCTAAAACACGCTAACCAAATAATAACGTTTGTATGTATGTATGTAAATATTTTTGTTTCTTAAATATGACTTCATTTTACTTTAAGTATTATTTTTTTGACATCTCATCAAAGATGAAGAAGAATATGGATGTCTGGGCATTTACGGGGCTGACGACCGTCATAGGCTGGTTTAAGTGATCACTTTACACACGTGTAACATTCACCAATTCTACCCATTATTGACAAACACACTACTCAAATTCTTGGAACTTCTATATTTATGGTTCAATTTCGAAACTTCAATATATATGGTTCAAATTCGAAAGCACTATGCTTGAATCACTAGAATTTCACTAGAGACATCTATTAGAGATGAAAGAAGCTTTTTATTGAGCAACACTGTTTTATTAAGAAGTTCCTTCACCTGTGGCTGTTATTCGTTTTAAAGTACTTACTTACGCACATCAAATTCAACCAAGAAATAACGGTATGCTTAAAGTATAGGACTCAAATTCCTATACTTTTAGCATACCGTTATTTCTTCATATAATTTCTAAGTTACGTTTTTATTTTTACGTTGTATTTTATGAAATATTATCTGTAATAGGCATCGCATTGCTGTGGCTCAATCTGGTTAGATAAAAACAAATGAAATAGAAATTAAATAGTAAAAAAAACAACAGCAAATGAAAGGAATTAAACATACTAGACATGCTTGTGAAGGAATGAAACTATTAAAAATCTTCAAAAACACAATGCAATCGAAAGTATTAAATTTAATTGCCATACAGAAAAATAAAGCTTTAAGCGGGTTTTTTTTTCTTGGAATAAAAGCGGAAAGATTAAGTTTGTTAGGAGAAGATATATTCCACAGACGTTTGGCGTAGTTGAATTTGATGTGCGTAAGTAGGTACTTTAAAACGAATAACAGCCACAGGTGAAGGAACTTCTTAATAAAACAGTGTTGAAATATTTAGTGAACGCCTTCTCGGAGCTGTGAGCATTGAGCTTGCCAGCAACTCGAAGTAGGTACCAAACAAGAAGTTTCATTAATGCTCTTATCCCGTTAACAGCCTCTAATGTATTTCCCTATTATAAATGCATTAGGATTACAAGGAACGCTCTTAATTAGAACCTCGAGTTTGCTATATTTGGAGCTGTTTTCGCCAAAACGACTTCAGTATTGGTTAATATTGATTTTGATTTAGAAGTTTGAATAATAATTGCTTAAGTAAGGTTGCCTTGTTCAACATACAAAATAATAATAATAAAAAACTTGTAAGAAAATGTTTGTTTTTTCTTCCTTTTCAGTGTTCCTCTCTGGCACGGCATCATAAACGCAGTTTATCTTGATCGTTAACACATGAAGGAAAGGTGATCAGCTCTCCGCTTCAGGTACCATTCCAGGGTAATATTGAATAAAATTTTGAGTTTATCACTTTATTTGCCCCCTCTTGGAAATCAAACACGGGACTTCTGATGCGGTAGCCAAGTGTGCTGACCGTTACACTACGGAGGCGGACTATATTTATGTACTATGCTTTAAAACATTAAAAGAGTAGTAGGGAAATGGCCATACCATATATTAGTTTAAAAGAATTTTGGGTCGTTTATATTACACGGGACACCTGGAAACCTTTACCTTTCACGTTATACCTCTATACGAGTATTCTATGCATAATAACATACACCGGAATTACACGAGGCAGACTGCCGAAAGCAGAAAGCCTAATGAACGAAACAATTTCGTAAAGTGGATCATTTGTGTTGAGCGTAAATACCTAGATGGGTAAATGTGTTAAAAGCTTCATTAACATGCAATTCATATTTCAAAAGATACAAACTCCACCTTGAACGGAATGCTCCTCATACATTATACGTAGGCAAACTAATTCTCATTTTCCCTTTCATTTAAGCGTCTAAAAAATACGTGAAATAGTCTTGTGTAGGATAAATAATAGGAAAAAGGAAAATTACGTAAGTCTTCTAAAAAATGTATTTTTATTTTTATCATCGTTGATTGCTTAAAAAAAGCACTTGAGTTTCACTAATTAACCTCGTGATACAGTAAATTATTATTATTTAAATAATTTTAACTAGTAAAACATGACTTTAAAATACTTTCATTTTTCGGAAGTATTGTAGTTTTTTTATAAATGGCAGCCTCAACATCGTTACTTGTGAAAAAATGAAAATATTAAGTATCTATGAAACAACAATGCGATCGAAAACATTGAAAATTGTTATGTGAAAGGGGTTGTAAAAAGTACGTTGTGCACAAATAAATACGTACGTATTTGAATGCAACATTGTGTCAAAATTTCAAGCGATCGGTGGAAAATTTTAGAAAATTTAAGATTCTTGACAAAGTATTTTTTTAAAAGATAAATATTTTTTAAATGAATATTGTAAGATGGATTATAAGAAGTTGTGGAACATAAAAATGAGCAATGCTGCAGGAAATTTCAAGAGTGGAAGTACTTGTCTAAATATAGTTTCTATAAGATGTCTCAAGTGAACAAGGCACAAAAGAAATGCTTTTTCTCAAGAATCCTTTCTGGATGCACTTTACACCCATACATAAAGTGAATTTGTATACATAATGTTGGAACAGTTACAAATCATATTTTATCTATGTATTTACGAAAACAGTTAATGCAAAACTCTTTCAGGATAACTGTGATGTGTGGCATTTTTAGTCTGGCCGAAAATTCAGTTGCGATAAAGATAAAAGTAAATTATTATTTTTTTTTAAATAAATATTGTTTAACGAATTGCAACGAATATACCTGAAGCTTGAAGTCACGGTCAGCTCAGGTATCGGATCCATTGTCTGCAAGGACCCACGGGGTCGAGCCAGACGGATGGAGATTTCCATGCCAGGGGTCGACCTGGCAACTATCTTCCCCTTCCTCTAGGCGTTTTTATGGCCCTCAGCCCGGAGACGATCCTCGGGCCGATTTTGCAAAAAGTCGGCGTCCGAAGCCGCTTGCGGCTGGACGTATTGCTTCGCGAGCTCCCCGGTTTTAAACCGGGGAGGCTAAGTTTAAATAAAACGTCGGCGTCATTAGCCCCTTGCGGCTGGACGTGTTGCTTCGTGAGCTCCCCGGTTTGAAACCGGGGAGGTAAAGTTCAAATAAAATTAAATTGTTGTTGTTGTTCAAACTAAACTAAACTAAGTTGTCAAGTGTAAGTGAATGTTGTGAAGTGACGACGGGGCGGTGCATCATTGTGGCTGATTGCCGGCCTCTTGCGGACCGTCAGGAGGACGCTCCGCAGCGCATCACGTAGGTGACCTGGGGCGAGTCATCCGGTATTTCCTCTTCGATACGCGGATTACGCCCAGCGCCTCGACGTGATCGCCGCTCTTCTCTCTCCCGCCGGCCGCCTCATCAGCACAAGGGATGTCACACCGCCCCCGTGTTGGGCCACTTTCGCGGCCTCGCGCACGGCCCCTTGCGCCCCCCCTTCCGCGGGCCTGTCTCCAGGAAACCTTGGCCGCGTCGTCCTGCCGACGCCGCCCCGCGAGTGTTAGTGTCGTCGATGTGACATTAAGTGGTTTAGATATAAGGTAATTTTTAAGCGTTAATTAAGTCAGTTATAATTATGTTTAGTGTAGGTTAAGTTATATATAAAGGACAATTAGTTTTTAAGAGTGTCTAGTTTTAAGGTTATACTGGTGGGTTTTTTTTTGTTTTGTTTCAATTAATAAATCGATGAAGATAGAAGTGTCATAGAGTTTCAATTAATCCCGGCCTACTTGACCCCTGCCTCCAGCACCTTTTTCTATGTTTTTCCTATAAAAATCTCACTGCTGCTGAGGCGGGTGTGTCAACTGTTTGCCTGTATTTTTATCCCACATTTCGTATGAAAAGAGGATTTAATCATTTATGCTACACATGTTCAGATTATTTACATATTTATGAATAAGTATGAGGATCAATCATCCTTAATTTTTTTTCTTAATTTAATTCAAATATAAGAATTATCTATAAAAAATAATAAATTATTACAATAGTAAAACATTATTAAATAATATACTTCTTCTTACCCTTATCCGCACCCAATGGTGCATAGGGCACTGCACCATATTAACGCAGTGTTTTCCTTATAGATTTAATTTTATATTTGGCAAATGAGTAGAACTATTTAAAGACACGTGTTATTTTTTTTCCTTACAAATGAACGAATATGCGTTCAAAGATATAAATAGTATATGTTGGTTGCGTAAATGAATGCAATTAAAAAAAATGCATTTTGTGAAATACAAACTAAATTTCAAGTTTTGCTAACAAAACGAAAGACCAACTCAGGTAAGAATACCGTTATTTTCAAAGCGGATGAGAAAAATATTGCATTGAACAAAAACATCTGAAATAAGAATTCAACGAAAATATGTACGCGTGTAGTTACGTTTTCAGCATAAATCGATTGAAATAAATACTCACTGAAAATAAAGAAATCATTGCTTTTAATTTTATCAACATAATCCGTAGTGTAATGGTCAGCACGCTCGGCTACTATCCTGGAGGTCCCGGGGTCGATTCCCAGAGGGGGTCAAATAAATATAAGTGATTTTTTCACTGTGATATTTATTCAATATTACCCTGGACTGGTACCTGAAACGGAGGGCTGATCACCTTTCCTTCATGTGTAAACGATCAAGATAACACTGCATTTATATGAAGCAGTGCCCTATGCACCATTGGGGTGCGGATAAGGGTTTTATTATTTTTATTATTAACATGAAAATAATATCAAAATACGTGTATATCTACATGTGCGAATAAATTGTTTAATAATATGTAAGTGCTCCACAGCTGTTCTTGCTTCTAGCTGGTCCTAGTAAAGTTGGATAGAGTTTATCGCTCAATGGTTGAGGTAACTCTATCAAATCAAATGTTCGTATTCCGAATTATCATATATTATAAATGTTTGTAGAAGAATAAGTAACTTTGATGAAGTTCTGTTAAACTTAAGTTATTTATATATAGCATTGTTGTTTTGATATTCAACTAACGACAGTTAAACCTAAATATACATTTACTATTAATTTACAGTCTTTGTGCATGTAAAATTATTAATTGATCCATTTTTTGAGAATCTATTGAGTTAAGTGATCGGATACATAAAAATAATATAATCGTATGTACTTAATCATTAAATTAAACGTAAAAAAATCAATAAAAAGGTAAATGATAATTTACGTTCTGTTTTTTTATTTATTATATTTTTAATATTCTGATCAAATAAATGTAAATTTTACGAAATAACGTTACAGAGAATTCATTATTCGTTTATACTTTGGGTTTCGAAAATTCACCTGAAGCACTATGATACTTCTTTGGGTACGAATTTAAGGTGGAATTCGAAATATTTTAATCAATATGTTTGAGCCAAAATTTCAAGATGGAAAACGCGGAATCAAACGATTTCTTGGGAAACCTTCCAATATACAAATCGTTCCGCGAAGACTTTCGGATCAAAGGCATTTTCCCCAAACTCTGTAATAATTAACCTGAAAGGCGGTTGCTATGCAGAAACGCCTGGCGCCATTTTATTATATATTTTTTTATACATCTCGAGGCGCTATCGGGATGTCCTACCCCCACTCCCTTACCCAGACTCTCCTTACCCAGACCACAGTCATAACTTTACACAAAACGGCGGTAATTGAAAATTGGATTCCATTTAAAGGGTGATTGTTTATTCAGGCAAGAGAAACTAGGCTGTATTGTGCGCGGGGCGGGCCGACAAGCAAAGGGCTCGACTAACACTAATCCGACGCCTCGTGTTTCCTTATCCGATTAAAGCAACCCTGCCCTAGTCCCAAGTACCCGACGCCCTACGCCCTGTACTCCGAACCCGACCCTCGCGATGATCTGTCTCGAGAGACAGAGATTGACTTGTGAATCATTTTTGGATCATCCTGAGTGAAATATGACGATTACATCCTACCCTTTTCAACAGCGATTCGGGCTGTCTTGTAGGTCCGTTAAAACATAAGTGTTCCCGATGTAAGTAAATATTATGTTTCGTAATACTATCTTTATTATAACGTTCTCTTTATAGTAAAACTGTCTACTCGATTTAAACGGGACATAGGAAAGAGGACGGGTTAATATGAACTTGTATATCCTTGTCCCTTTGAGCTGACATTTGGTGGGTGACAACCTTGCTTAACCATGTATAAGTCTAATACAATCCATCATACATCGTTCGCAAACTACGAAAGAAAAATCAGGTATATTTACAAGCATGATACAGAATTTATAAAACAATTACTTATATTATTTCAGTTTTCAATTTACTCTGTTAGTTTTTGCAATGCACTTAAAATATGTAACATTTCTACCGTTTCGATTATGAGCAGCAATCTACATCACAATTCATTTTCATTAGTTCATTGCCAAGATAAAGTGTTCATTACTTTGGCATGCTCACTAAATCAACGTTTTGTTTACTTGCTACTCATATATGTATTACTGTATGTATTTTTTATATATAATACTATCCGTTGACTATGTTACATCATTTTTTAAATGTGAAATTGACTTCGGCCGCATATAAATGAAAAAGTATTTTTCTCCTTTAATATAACATAGTATTATTTGAAGTACTGAGGAATACACAAAAGTTGAATCTATGGCGCCATACGGAGGTAAAAAATATACAAATGGTATTTGTTTATTTAAAATATAAAGTTAAAGTCGATTTATATGATTACATTCAAGCATTTGCTTATCATGTAAGAAGGATATTAGATTCGTTTTGAAAATCTTTCACACGACACGATGCTATGGTCGAGTCGATTCGATGTCCGGAGGGAGCTAGTTTAAAGGGTGAATCGTTTTTCCAATTGACATCCTCGATGGATCGCTTTGGAAACCATGCAAGCATGTGAGTGTCTACTAATAAAATTTCAATGCCAAAGTTAATAATTTATATCCCATATGAATCGCAATAAGATGTGGTCCGTGGATCGTGAGAGAGATGGGTTGCAGGGTTGGGGTGGATGGAAATGAGAAGGGAATACCTATTAAGACGTGTCAAAGGGAGGGAAACGTAATTTGAATTTCGTGTGGGGTTTCCTCGGCATTGGTGTGCTCACGAGGTTCCGGGACATCGCTCTGTGTTTTCACAGATGTTTTATCTATGTATATAAATATATAAATATATATATATATATATATATATATATATATATATATATATATATATATATATATATATATATATATATATATATATATATATATATATATATATATATATATATATATATATATATATATATATATATATATATATATATATATATATATATATATATATATATATATATATATATATGCACATAAACATACACATAGTATTAATGTAGGTCTAATAATATTTATTTACACAACAATTTGAGTTTTGACATCTGGTTTAGTTTTATTAAAATATACAAGATGAATGGTGCAAATCTAATTGATGTATTCCAAACATGGATTAATATAAAACATTTCGTTTCATTAGAACTAAATTTAAAAATAATCGAGATCTTGGGATAGTTTTGATGTGACATTGCTTTTGAGTCATATAGAAGAAATCTTGAACAGATCGATGTAAATGCTGGTTTTCATGTTGAGATCTGCAGAATTCGCAAAATTCAGATTTTAGAGTTTTCTTAATCGCATTTTCAAAAAGAATAATCAAATACCGCTTTGTTTTGTGATCACCACTAAATAAAATTCGCATTCGAACGCTAGATCAAATTTCTACAATTCATTAACTCTGAATTGGAATTACCCAAAGAACTAGACCGTTGATGGACCGATTGAATTAAAAGAATAGCCGATCGAACATAATTTGCTGATCTAGGTCTTACGCAAACTAGGAATTATATATTTCTAACAACAAATTCATTTTTCATTCATTGATTCGGCAGTCACTTTGTGGTAAAATCTATCCATTTTTAATCAATGTTTTACTTAGTGAATACCACTTTTTTTAAAGTGGTATTTACTAAGTAAAACATTAATGAAAAACAAATTCTTTCTAAATAAAGATATTTCTATTTGAAATCTGAAGGTCTGTTAGGGTAGAAAAATTTCCCCAGGCTTTAATTTTGTATTTTATAATTTTATTTTCCCGCTTTTATGGATATATTTTTTAAAATTTGACTAAACTCAAGTTTAATACATTTTTAAGGAAGAGTTTCATGATATATTTTTTTGCTTTAAAATGTTTTTGAAATAAGTAGAGAACCGTTTATTTTATATTTATTTTTTAAATTTTAATTTATTTTAAACTGTTTTTCTATGGACTATAAAAATAAATATCACTTTTTTTATTATTGTTAATTATTTGAAAATATTTTCGATATTAGTCTTTACAGTTTTTTCTATCCTACCCGTTGAATTAATAATACTGCTTTTTTTTTTTTAAAAAAACGCCTTCTATGAGTAAACATAAATGCCAAATAAATGAATTATTTTATTACGTAAATAATTCATGAAAAAAGCCCTCGTAATAACATGGAACATATTTTAATTAGCTAACATGACGTGTTAAGTTATAGAAGTAGAAGCAAGTAAGAACGGAGGAAGAAAGCGAGAACCCTCATTTAGGTCTTCAGGGAAGCGCCCTATAATTATGTAGTGCGCCTTAGGAGCAGCAAGAGGAGGAAAGTTTAATCAGACAGGAAATGGCCTCAAAATTTGCGTTATTACGGTTTGGAATGGATATCCGCCATTTTGCCACGATACATAATGAAAACGCCAAAAAGCGCGGGAACTTTAGTTTTATTGTATCGAAATTTCTAGCACCGAGTGTGCGTAAAAAATCAAACCGAGTTTATATTATATTATACGTTCTAAGTTGAGGGTTTTTCATAAAATTAGTCAAATAATTTTTCCCAATATAGTAGAGATAAATTACCTAACACCAGTTTAATTTTAATACTAGGTGAGCCCGGAATGTGTTGCAATGCATGTTTCAGAATACTGACGAAGAGTGTGTATTGTTCAAATATATATGGATGTCGTGGAAGAGGAAGACTGAAAATATATGGATGGATCAGATTTATGAAAAAGCAAATGAATGGGGTATACCAGAGTTATGATAAAATAGAATCATGCATGAAAAAGATTTTGACTCTGAAATGTAAGTACCTACGCAAGGATTGAAAAATATGCCAGTTTATTTGCAATTGAAAATAAAAGATTTGCATATATTCCAAAATGTATTTTAGGTCACCCTTATTTTGAGTATTTTGACTTTAAAAATTATTAACAACTTTAAAATAATCTTATTTTATAGGTTGGCATGAGACTGATTTCGTTTGCTTTAAATTCAAAGTTGTTCAAATAAAACAAAAATGCGTTCTATTTGACGATCGCATTAATAAATTTAATTTACCTAGGTTGAGCGATAAAGGTACCTACGCACTTTCAAATCTATCAAACAGGACACATAAAAAAAAAAGAAATTGGAACAAAACCTGACAAACAAATGAAGTGAGATATTTCTGTTTCCAAATGTCAACATGGTTTAAAAAAAACTATCGCAATATGAAAATAGTTTTACGCATATTTCTATTTCTTAAGTTTTTGCTACCATTTTTTTACAAAACCCATCATGGCCATGCACACAATAACTCTTGTAAGTCTCAACGCAATCAATCGAATGATATAATAGTTTATAGAGACAACAAACATGCATACTTTCATTTTTAGATATATATATATATATATATATATATATATATATATATATATATATATATATATATATATATATATATATATATATATATATATATATATATATATATATATATATATATATATATATATATATATATATATATATATATATATATATATATATATATATATATATATATATATATATATATATATATATATATATATATATATATATATATATATATATATATATATATATATATATATATATATATATATATATATATATATATATATATATATATATATATATATATATATATATATATATATATATATATATATATATATATATATATATATATATATATATATATATTGATTAAAAAAGGAACATACTATGAAATCTCCATTAGAGACTTAGGAGTGGATATGATAGTAAGTACAGGCAAGATAATAAAAAAATACATCACAAATACCCAAACGAATTGAAAACCAATATTTCTTGAATTCATTTTGCAATAGGTGGAAATTGAACCCGTAAGTTTCACAGTTGAGCGTTTATCCAACTACGCCACGGCGCCTGCTATAGCACATATCGTTATTGCTTCATAATTCATAAAAAAATCATACATACATGGAGTTTTTTGGAAATCATTTAAGTTAGGCGGCGCTGATGAAGCGTTCAAATTTCAAACTCTCAAGGATCAAAAACTTTATACGAAAGATAAGATAAGTTCAAAAATATCAATAACTCACCGGGGCCGTACAAACATTTCAGAACTGTATTATACGAGGGATTGTTAAATCATATAACACTCACGATGTTATCGATACATGAAAACGTTTTTAAGCCGAAATAAAGTTGTGAAGGTTTCGGGTAATATTATATTTTCGCAGGAGGTATCTCGAGGTAACAATAAAGCGCCGACACGTTCGGGGACAGGAGCACACGAACGTGTATAGGAAGTTATTACGGGAATATAATATGTACCCGAAGAGTGGAATCCAAAGTTTCCAAGTTCGCTCGAGTAAATCTCGAAACTCATTACGTTCACTATAGAGACCAAAATCCGTCAAGTGTGTGATCTGTCGGTAATCAATAGACGCGTGATACAGGAACGCGGGAACTGTGATACTAAGTAGAGCGGGGTGTTATCCGCTGTTGCTACCCACTCACTACTTAAACTATACATACATGCTTTAGTGTCACCTTATTTCTCCATATCCACCTCTATATATGTGAATAAGAGGAATTATTAAATAAAGGAATTTCTAAGTATTTTTTTAAATATTTCATTAAAATTAAAAAAAAATACAAGAGAATATGATTTGAGGCGTCAGCTAATACTACCGTTAGAATATGACATTTTATTGAAAGAGAATAGATAAACATTTGACGATAACTCGTCAAAAAGTGCATAAAGGGTATTTTATTGGTAAACGAGTATGTTTTTCAAAATCCATACCCTGTCTAGAGCGCTGCACATTATTTTATGTAAAATCATTACAAAACGTACATAATGTATGTCAGTATAATGTTTTATTTAAGTTTTATTTGATAAATTACACTATTTCTTAAAATCTATTGGGGTACGTATTTGGATGCATGCACCGTATACGGTGATTGAAAATGATGCGTAATGCATCGAAACACGTGTCAATAGATTTGTATAAATCGTAGCATTTATCGAGTAAAATTTAAATAAATAATAAATAGACATGACCACAAAGTGACTAATGAATCAATTAATTAAATTATTTTTTGATAAATGGATTATACTTTTACTGATCCCTTTTAACATCATATGGTGTATAGGGCACTGCATTAAATTAATGTGATGTTAATTTTATCGTTTATTATATGAGGGCAAGGTGATCGAGCAGTTCTGTTCTTTAGATGCCAGTCCAAGGAAATATAAAATAAATATTGGAGTGAAAAAACATATATATTTATTTAAACCTCTTGGGAATCGAAATTGGGACCTCCAGCATGGTAGTCAAATGTACTCACTATTACACTATGGAAGCACTATCATACAAATAGGTTATGTAATATCGTATAATAATAATATACGTGAGGTATAAATCATGTTTGAAGTTTCGTGTGTACACATACTTAAATGCGCAATCGTATAACATTGTTCTTCAAAACAAACGTTGGTAATTAATTCAATAATAAGATTTAGGGCGCCTAAATTGCGAGCATATACCCCCTCGGTATGAAATTTGCATATGGAGCCGTGTTAGCTAATTGTCCCTCGCATATAGTTGTGCGATCTGGAAAGTCTACCCACACAACCGCAAGTCTCACCTGAGATAATAAACGCATCGTTCCAATCGAATTTCGGAGCTCGGAACGCCTCCTAACGCGCTACAAAACGTTAATTCTGCCTTACTTTGTCTCGTTCTAATAGGTTTCCTATGAGAAAATTGTAATTAGAGAGGAGCGATTCGTCTCCCGGCCCCACATTCGCCCGAGGACTGGAAGGGTGGGAACGGCGGGAGGAAGAATGTTGCCAGCTTCTTCAATAAGAACGATAATGAATTGTTAACAAAAATCTTCATTCCGGATTCTCATTCTACACAAAATAATTATATTTACTTAATAAAATAAACATTATTGATAATATTAATATTATTAATATATCGGATACTGAATTATTTGCAACATTATGAGTATGTCCAAATACTTGTTCACAAATCTGGATTATCTCCAATTATTGAAGTTATTTAACATATTAATTTTTGACATCTCATCAAAGATGACGAAGAATATGGAAGTCTGGGCATTTACGCTAAAATAATAAAAATGAAAATTATTTTCTCTGGCGTTTCTCATGTGTGTGATTATAATCCAGGATTCGAACATCACATACTAATATAAAAGTTTCTGCTAAATAAAAAGCTTCTTTTCATCTCACTAATAGATGTCTCTAGTGAAGTTGTAAAGATTCAAGAACAAGGTTTTTAAATTGGTTCATATATATAGAACTTCCAAGAATTTGAGATTTGAGGAAATTGGTGAATGTTACACGTGTGTAAAGTGATCACTTAAACCAGCCTATTATTACATATTTATATGTACTTATATATATATATATATATATATATATATATATATATATATATATATATATATATATATATATATATATAAATATATATATATATATATATATATATATATATATATATATATATATATATATATATATATATATATATATATATATATATATATATAAATATATATATAAATAAATATATATATATATATATATATATATATATATATATATATATATATATATATATATATATATATATATATAAATATATATATATATATAAATATATATATATATATATATATATATATATATATATATATATATATATATATATATATATATATATATATATATATATATATATATATATATATATATATATATATATATATATATATATATATATATATATATATATATATATTTATATATATATATATAGATATATATATATATATAAATATATAAATATATATATATATATATATTTATATATATATATATATATATATATATATATATATATATATATATATATATATATATATATATATATATATATATATATATATATATATATATATATACATATATATATATATATATATATATATATATATATATATATATATATATATATATATATATATATATATATATATATATATATATATAAATATTTATATATATATATAATCCACTTCCAAAGTGTAGTGGTTAGCGCGCTAGGCTACCATGCTGGGGATCCCGGGTTCCAAAGAGGGTCAAAATAAATAATATTGATTTTTCAGTATCTTTATTAAATGTAACCCTGGACCGGTAACTTAAGAGGAAGGCTGATCCTTCGTATACTTTACAATCAAGATAACACATCTTTACGATGCAGTGCCCTATGAACCATTGGGTGCAGGTACGGGTTAGAAGTAGAAGAAGATAAATATAAAAAAATACTTTAAAAGTTTTTCAAACCTTTGATTTGGATATTTAAAGTAATATTGAAGTATTAATTAGTATATCCTGAGAAATATAATGTTATGTAATAAATTATCAACTTATACAATTTATACTATGCATAATTATACTTGTGCATATAAAAAAATGCTGTAATCACAATCTCATTTTCAGCGTTAAACATAGGATTTATTTTTTTTGTAAGTAAATTTTTCAAAAAATCTTGAATGTACATAAAATATGCAAAGTTGGGAAAGCTTACGAAACCAAGCTTAAAGATATACACTTTGAAGCGAAGATTTTGGGGGAAAGGGAGGATTTTAATTTATTAATAAGCTTTAATTTATGAAAGGAAAGTTGTCAGAGATTTACCGTTTATTATTATTGACGGTCCATCCCTGAGGATTTTTGCGACTTGGGGATTTAAAAATGCTAAATGCTAGCCATAAGGTACGGTTTATGTTAAATATTCCGTGATAGTTGAATTGATTTATTTCGTGAATAGTAAACTAATTCTAAATTAAAAACACGGTTAAATTTTACAAAATATGCGAAAATTGATTCACTGTTACATTACCTACTGGGCAGTCAGATACGAACCGTAACGTACATTACAATGCACTTATTATGATGTAAAAGTAACCGTAGTCAAAATTTTGTAACGTTTAAGCAGTCCTTACTTACAATTTATATTTTACCCATAGCTTTTCCTCATTTAAAAAAAAGTACTAATTGTCGAAAGTATAACCATTTTCGGTATTTCTTCTTCTTTTCAAACCCTCATCTGCACCGATGGTGCATAGGACACTGCATCATATAAACGCAGTGTTATCTTGATCGTTAACATATAAAGAAAAGGTGAACAGCCCTCTGCTCCAGGTATTAGGCCAGGGTAATATTTAATAAATATTAGAGTGAAAGAATCACTTATATTTATTTACTTGCCTTGCCTTCATGGAAGGAACGATCGAAATAACACTGCGTTAATACGATGCAGTGCCTTATGCACCATTGGATGTGGATAAAGGTAAGAAAAATAACATTTATTGAACCCCCCCCTGGGAATCGAACCCGGGATCTCCAGCATGGTAGCCGAGCGTACTGACCATTACACTACGGAGGCAGATATTTTTTGATATTTAATCATTGTTAATAATGATGGAAATTATGTATATTACTTTGTCTAGGTGCTGTATTGAGTAAAGGTTAATTCGGAATATTACGTAGAGATGAAATCATTTTATGGGCATCGTTAACCGACCGACGTCGGCGTCGTCTTTCGGTTTCCTCTGCTCGTGAAGTCATAGTGCGTCGCAGTGGCGACAGCGGACAATGAAACACAACTAAGCCATTAATATCATCACCCAAAGTATTCAACCCCACGGATGTCCTCGGGGTAATCTGGTACCCAAATTCTCATCAGATATTCCATATAATGCTCGCCTGTTCTATGTGATGCATAACATCTTAATATTTAGCCATAAAATATAATTTCCCTAAACTTACCAGACAATAGATTTATTAGGTACGTATTACGCGTTAAATTGTTGTTACTAAATACGTAATTAATTTGGCCTTTTAGAATTTAAATCGATTTTATTTTGTGTATATTAAATAAAATATTAAATTGATTTATAACGAATAAAAATATGATATTATTCATATTTCAACAGAGATGGAAAGTTATTGAAATGGGAATGTAGAAGTCATTTGATGGTTTCAGTATTTTATGTATATAAAATGTAAAATTCACCATTATACCCTTGATTGACTACTACTAAAAGTTTTATATATTCCATTTAGTAGGAACATTTTATAACAACACAGGTTTTGGTGCTTCTTTCATCAGGCAGTGAAACTAGAACGCCACACCAATCTGTATGCAAATAATATTCGCCTCTTCCACATTCGTGCATCTTTTCATACATACCCACCGATTATTCCGACTCTTGATCTGATCACTTTCAGATGTTAGAATAACTTGATCATGCCACTTGCAAGTTTTCTTCAGTATGAAAAGTCATGGATATTATATACACCCTGCCCCCCTTGAACCTGATATATTACGCATGTTACGCCAATATTTTAACGCCTATATTACGGAGGGGATGTTTTAATGTTAAATAGTAAAAGTATGACATTAAAGTGTTATCATGTTTAAATTTAATGTATTCACATAGTCAGTAAAAAAAAAAACAGAAAAAATCATACTGTAGACTATATTTTATATAGCTTACAGTAGCAAAAATAAAATCGCAATAAGAAAAGCGTTAAAAATTATACGAGAAGACTTTTGGTTTATTAACTTAATTCGTTCCGAAAAGCTGAATTTAAATGCTTCCTGAAAAAGCTGTGTTTGTGACTGTTGCGCCAAAGCTAAGTTTTTGCATTTATTTGCATATTTCTTAAATATTTAATATCATACACACGTAGCCCGGCCATCTAGCCCCATCTTTCATCATTAGTGCGAGAGCCGCCCCGCGCACTGCCAGCAGAAACGGAAACATTTTGTGACATTGAAATATCTGTTCAATCTCATTCACAATGGAGGAAGCAAAACGTTCATGCTCCACCCGTGTACATATTACCGTACTTATATTTAAATTAGTGGGACGCGGGCACGGGCCTCGGGATTTTTGCCCCGACGAGTGCCCGAGGGCGCTTTGAGAAACGATCCTGAGATTCACAAAAAAATATTAATGTAGCAAAGACTACCGGAATGTTAGGAATTCCTCACAAATATTGATTGATGACATTCCTCTACAATCGAGTCAAAATACTTAAACAGGGATGGCGGAATTCCGAGGGCGCGATAAAGTAAGGGTATGAAAGTAATTACTTAAATTCCGAACATTTTCTAAATATCATTTAAGTAAATGCGAGCACAAATTCTCAAATACATTTGCTTATAGCAGTGGTCGGAAAATTTATCGGCCAAAGAGCCAAAAATGCATATTATAATGATTGAAAAATAATCTTTACAGCCAAATTTGTTTTGCAATTCTAGTTCATCTTAATTATTATTTTAGGCCTTTGTTAAATTACGGGTACACTGCACAAAACATTTCGTACTTAATATGGATTTCATAAATTTATAAAAAATATTTTAAACGTAAAGTACCTATAAGAATACTACTTATTACGAATAATGTCCTTACATCTCCTTTGAATGTTCAATCAAGTTAGGTTTGCATGTCGTTATTTTTAGTCAGCTTCCATGTTTTTGTCATTAAAACGATTTCACAGTTTTCTTTTAACAAGGTTTGTGCCCCAAAATTATTGTTCGCATGAATACCTACATGAGTAACAAAGCCTCAAAGTCGTACTTAAAAGTTCAAAGAGCCACATACGGCTCCGGAGCCACACTTTGCCGACCTATGGCTTATACAAATATCAGTGTAATTGATTAAATGTAACATCGTTATTAATTTGTGATTTAAATTTGATACATCGCATAGAAATTAAGTATTTTATATCAATCAACCACACATAGGCGTACTTTAAACACACTTATCATTTCATTTATATAATAAAACGATAACTATACGATTTAAGATTTATTATAAAAGTACAACTCTACCGTGAATTGTCTGTACAAAACTTAGTACATCAGTGTAAAAAATAAACATTGATTTTATGGTTGGAATATTAAACTTCTAGTATCTGGTTTGAAAAAGATTATATAAAACAAATTTTATATTTTTATGCACATATTATATGCATTGTACATAATATTTGTTTACTGATATCACTAGACATATAGCTGAAAACCATAATTTTGGTGTTTGGTTTAGCATATTTTCTAGAGAATTTTTTTGATAATTATCGTATTTTATTGGTTTTTCCAATACAAAAATATTGAAAATCAGCATGATATTCTTTTTACAAAACAAATATCAAAATAGCAGGGTTAGTAATATTACTTTGAAGAAGAGTGTTTATTAATCAAAAAAATTGTTTTCATTCATCTGGAAATCGGATCTCAAAAGTAAGGGATGATCTCAAAACATGTTGTAAATGGTCTAGATAAACATACATATTATTGTAATCTTAGACTTTAATCACAATAAACACGAGATTGCCGAGAGTTCATATTGAATTCTGTGATGTTATAGGTTTTAGAAAACTTTTTCGTATAAACAACGCATTATTTCATAGGTGATTTAGTAAGAAGTAATAAAGTGGTGTATTTGGAAATATCGGGAAAGTTGGTTATCTAATATTCCAAGTTTGGTCTCGTATCTCCATTGGGAAGATCGTGCAAGAATAGTTCGGTATAGCCATTGGTTTAATGGCTAATAACCGATATCGTTATGGCATTTGAAATTTTCCGAAGTCATACGCTGAATCTCTAGAATAGAGATCCGCGATCACAACATCATTTTTAATGTTGATCATCTCAGTACAAAAATAGTATTGCTTCAAATCTATGCAGGTTATGTTTTCCTCTAACGTTTTCCAACAAGTTTTGATCACGTTATTCTTTTATCTCAAAATTTAATTAATTTATGTATAAAACACGCATTGTAATCAAATATCGAGAAAATTGAAATGGAAAAAAGATTACTTTTAAAGGTACTGAGGCACATATAACGATCAAATCGGATCAGTTCGTATTTTATTTTGTTATCTTTATTCTTCAAATAACGATACAGACCCAAAATTATGAATAAATCAATAAAAATGAAAACTAATAAATTTATGACTATAGGGGCTCATAAAAGAAGGGGTAAAATTCGTAATTTTTTTATAAAGATCGTATTGATAGACGTCAATTTATTTTAATTTTTAAATGACAACATTTCAATAAATCTGATATCTTGCTTTGATATTTTTAATTTGTGTTGTTGTTGTTAAATGTATTTATACATTTACAAACTAAATGCGAGTGATTTACGTAAATATCAAATAAATGTTTTACATGCTTTCGACTTTTTAAAATTTTATTATTTCACACATAAACATTCAAAATAATTAGGCGAAGACAATTTTTCACTGCTGAAACATCATTATTCACTAAATTACTCGTATAAGAAATACTACATAAATATGATTTCATTAAAATATTATAAAATACTGACTTTTACTTCCTTTTCGATACTAACTGTACATATAACTTTAAAATATTTTTAAAATGAAAATGTCCGTTGTATAAAATAGGTATGTATTATGCTTGCATACCGGATAAATCATGTTTTGCTTTTTTTTTTCGTAGCGTCCGAGCTAAAGAATCTGGCTAAAGAAATGGAGAAAATTCCTAACTTAATACCTCTAGAGAAAACAGCACTTTTCCTTCGACGTAGATTGAGTCTGTCGTTCAGGTTGATAATTACTAGAGCGCTATATAAGGGTGTCTGTGGAGGGCATATCCAATGCCTTCGGGCCTTTCATTTACCGAACTACTTTAATTACTAAAGTACTGAACACAATACGCCAGAGGTTGGAAAGTGTCGATCATGGTCCGATCGATTATGATATATATATGTATATATATATATATTATTTTATAAATAATACTATCAAGCTAGCGTGTGCTTGTTATAATTGTTCTTATCTTTATCCACAATATAATGAAAACTTAGAAAAAGCATTAATATTGAAATAACTGCATTGCATTTGCTAAAAACAAATGAGGTTTATGTGAGGCTACATTGAGTCAAAGATGACACTGTTTTTTCCCTCGAAATCGAAATATTATGATTTATACTTTGTCATTAAAAAATAAACATATATTTGTCGATTGAATCGTCATAGTTCTTACCCACTCAACTTAACTCGTTATACAGTAGACATATCGCTCACTCCTTTCAAGAACGTCATAAATCAAAAAACATGATTTTTCAGAGGAGCGTTTTTAAAGTTTGAAAATATAATGCAATGTTTTAAAAATAAATATCAAGCCACTTATTAAACTTTTTACTGTGCAACAGATCCTATGAGGTAAAACCTGAAGGTTTATTCTACATTTGAAAAATATTTAGTTTTTTTTTTTAAATAATCAAACAATACCTTTTCATCAAAATGCAAAAACAACACTTTCTGCCCTGTAGCGGGTAAATATTAAGTTAAAAATATGCCACTTTTGCTGGGTTATAGTACATTTTTTGGGCATTCCGAAAACATAAACAGCTGAAAATTGTCGATTTTTTATTAATGACGTTCTTGAAAGGAGTGAGCGATATATGACTAGTAGACTACATATTTCAATTTTTTATTATTTTAGTTAGGTATTAATAAGTTAGTTAGTTAGGCAATAATGAAATTAAAAAATTAAAAAAAACTGTGTAGTTTTTTTCCACGTATATTTTATTTGACCAGTGACCGGGTTTTGTCATTACCGACAACATCATACTGTTGGAAGGCTACGAAAAATTCTATGTTATATACACAATAAGCCAGGGGTTAAAAACCATGATTTAATATAATTTTTTCTGTTAAAAATATTTGAAATTGAGTGAATTTAAGTTTTAGTAAAAGTTTTGAGCATGATTTATAAAATTTTATCGTACAAATGTATTGTCGTATGTTAATTTAAATTATATATGGGTGAGTTCGGAACTCCTGAAATCAAAATATCATATATATGGAAAAAAAAATGAAATTGAAATTTTATTGAATAAAATGCAAGAAATTTCAGAACAAAACATAAATTTAATTAAGGCAACTTTAAAACAAAAAAACTATCATCTTAATTAGTTTACCTATAAAGATCCCTGTAGATAAAACTGGGTTTGAAACGAAGTACGGTTTTAAGTATCTTTTTCAGATCAATATATTTTCAACGTCAATTAAATTCATAAGAAAATATAAGTAATTAACCGGATGGTGTGTTTTCCTAGTGTTTTTTTAAAATTAATTTACAAATATCATTGTTTATTTTATTCTGAGTACAAATTTTATCGAAAAATGCAAATAAGTTATTTATAGTAAAATATAACGAAATTTAGATTACCTACCGATAAAAATACCAAGCGTCCCTGCATTTTGAGGAAAATGTATAAGTTTGCCGTTCGGGCGACAATAAACGAACCGCTTTAAATGAATACCCGACCTTAATTCAACCCCCAAAATAATGACGGTGTGCATGGGGTGGGTGTGGGAGGGGGTGATAAATAACGGAGGCGGTGTTGTGAGCGAGCAGAGGAAGATCATAGGGAACATGTGCAGGGGACAGGTGATAATATTACTGTCATCCGGACGCGGGACAATTCCAGGTCCGGGTTTCCTCTCAGACTAATTAAAATCCTCCCGAAGGACTTACACACGCTTTGAAAACAATTCTCTAAAAGAGATTGACCATTTATGCACATAAAATTACAGCCAATTCATTTTTCATTCTGTTGCCTATACTTTTACGCTTACACTTATTGAGGATGTGATATATACCTGTAATAAAATGATTGAATAAAATAAACTTAACACTAAATTGACTCGCATACACTATGTAAATTATTACATTCAGTTACAAACAAAGGTTAAGTAGTTAACATTAAAAAAAATAGAAATACATAAAAATTTTAATTCAGATAAAAAGTTAATTACAAAACATGCTGTCCAAAATACGTCACCATTATTATCTATGTTTCCTTTTACATAAAGTTCTATTGCTTACCCCCCCTCTTTATTCATTATCCAACCAGTCCATATATATATCTGAATATTTTTTTGTCCGTTAGTTTCACTAATCACCTATTAATGAAAACAACTCTAGTTTTCAAAACTAGTTGTGTGTAATGAAATAAAACTCAAAACGTGGTATTATACAAGTGTTAAATAAAAAAAAAAAAACAATTTAGTCTGCAAAATAAATGCGGATACAATAAATAATATGAAATAATACAACATTTACGTGGTCATAACGTGAATTACCCCATGGAATCGATGCCCAGGTATCAGCGAGTCCTGCGTAGTGAATAGTGTATTTAGTTCGGTTCAGTTCTTAGTGGCAGTATCTGCTTTCCAGCATCCACTGGTGGCGGTGTTAATACTCCCACACAATGTGTTGTTTATGGCTGGGCGCTGGAAAGGGCCTCACCGGTTTAAAATATTACACCGGCAAATTTAGATAAGTGCCGCGGGCCCCGGCTCGTTAGAATAATACCTAATAATTCACAACTGTCATTTGCCTTAATATTTTGCTTAAAACGCATAATTTTAAATCCTTTGTGCCCGTAAACTCAGGTGTTAATTAATAACGGCGAATCTCGTTCTAGAAATTATCTCTATCGGTAGGCCGGGCACGGAGTGCGCCGTTTAAAGATAAGCGCTGCCAAAGTGTTAAAGGCAGTAATGGCTTTAATTGTGCGAACTCTTCTTGCGTAATTGTTTCGGAAATCGTTTGAAAATAAAGTCCAAAGTTTTAAAGGAATCGTATCATGGCCGAACCGTTTGACTGAAGCGGTGGAACATTTTCAAACACAAATTTTGGCCTAAATAACGCAATGGGTATCCCCCTTATTTTCGTTTTAGAATATTCGTTTTTATACAACAACATATAATTTGTAATAAGTTGCATTTTAAAATGTGTCTGTATTGATACACTATTAATTTACATACTTTAGATTTTAGTTTATATAATGCGTTGGATATCCTCCTTATTTTCGTTTCAAACTAATTTGCAATAACTTGCATCTTAATATGTGACTGTACTCATATACACAAATGACAGGTGAAAACATTGTAAAAAAAGTTTTTCGATCGTAATGGCAGCGATATTTTTTAGACACACACTTAATACTAAGTATCGCTCACGGCGGACATCTTGTTTATTGACAGCTGGTGTCACAAAGCATTTTCACCAGCATTGATCTTTAAAAGATTATAAATATTTTAATTGCGTGCCAGGAACTGAAAATAAGCACATGAGTGATGCTTTCTATTTTCCTCCTTTGCCATTTTACCAGATTGAGCCGCAGAAACACTAAGCCGGGTAATGCTTTAAAAATTTGATAACTAAATTATAATGATATATGACATTGATTTAGATTTAAGTTTTGTACTAATATTTCTTGGTGAAACTTCATTTTATTAAATAAAATAAAAACTTTTTATATATACAGTTTTACCCACATAGATTTTATTTCGCCAGTGACTCGGTTTTATCGTTACCAACGTCGGTGATGTCGGTAAGGACAAAACCGGGTTAGTGGTCATTAAAAATTGATTGGAAAAAACTATATACTTACATAGTGGTGATTTTATTATATTACTCTTATTTAAAATATACAATCAATATGTTTAAATAAAATATCAAGAAGAAAAAAAAAACTAAAAGAAAAAGTAAGAAACATTTTGTTAAGAGACATTTTCATAAATCTCATTTCCATTTCTGCTTAAAAAAGAGTTCAAGGAAGCTAATTTGAAAAATTTCTATGCAGAATACTTTCTTTGAATTTACATTGATTTGACGAGTGTTTTCTATTTCCAGATTCTTTTCAAAGATGATTCGTCGGCATGCTGGCTCTGGGGCACAATATGGCGCCCCCTCGCGGCACAGATTGGAAACATGTCAGGGGCAGGCTGCGTGCCCCCCGGCGCCTCTGCAACCCCTTCATGTAAGGCTATACAATCTATAGAGCCACCCCCCGACCGGATGTAAGCGCCCCGATATCCCCAAAGCCGTCAAAATCACACCCCCTTTTAAATCTGACAGAATCATGTGACACGGAAGACTGCTAAGAATGATCTTGAATTATATTTACAATAAGAAAAATCATCAGATATTTTGAAAATTAATGTTTTTTTTACTTAATGAACTACTGTCTTTTGACTACCAAGTAAGAATGTGAAGTAAAGGAATAGGTATGGCCTATTATTTACTATTTTTTCCATACGTAATAGTATTTTATTCATGCACTGCCAAGAATGATCTAAATATATATTTAAAAAGAGAAAAAACATCAAATACTTCAGAAATTACAGTTTTTTTATCCAAAATGTCTGTCTGTCAACTGTTGTCTCTTGATATTAGTAGGTATAGGAAATAGTAAAAAAAATAATTGGGACCAGACCAGCTATTTCAGGATTGAGTTATTATAATTCTGAAATACCGGGATTTTAAATGATATTCGGGATTGTTTTCCTTACCCTGGATTATATATAATATCGGAATAAATCCATTGTGAATGTATAAAACTAATGACCAATTTTCTTGAATGTTTTCCGCAGATACTTGGTGGCACATTTTATTGACTTTATAAAATTAATTAACTTTGATTTCACCACTTCTTAATTTTAATTTTCTAAAAAAAAACTAATGACCACTTTTTAAAAATGCACAATTTATTTCATTAAAATAATAAACAAACGGTTAGTTATTTATATTTTTCGAGTTCATCTAACTTAAAACGGATTAAGTGGGAATCAGGGTTGTCCCAACACCGGCTCCACACCGGTTGGTTCCGGAAACCGAAACGGGTGGCACTGCTACTCGCGCTCCGGTAAGCTTATCTTGACACAATGCCATAGAATACTCGTTATAAATGAACTAACGCTATCCGCTTGCAATACGGATGTATAACTATATGTTCATATTAACATAATAGTGTCAGGACTGTATTTCTGCAGCGGCAACACTAAATATTATGATATTAGCTCAGTGCAATCCACGGATGCAATAGTTTGTTGTTGATTGAATGAAAACGATAAATCTCAAAAATAAACAATAGGAGATGGAAAAATATACGAGGTAAAATTTGGATTTAATTAAGTAAATAAGTTTTCAAAAGTGACAGGTAAAAATTGTGTACTTTATACATACACACACACACACACACATATATAATATATATATATATATATATATATATATATATATATATATATATATATATATATATATATATATATATATATATATATAAACATATATATATATATATATATATATATATATATATATATATATATATATATATATATATATATATATATATATATATATATATATATATATATATATATATATATATATATATATATATATATATATATATATATATATATACATATACGTATATATTTATACATTTAAAATTTATATTTTAAAATATAATATTTTCGATATGTATTTCTTCTAATAATAAAATATACATGGCTCAGAATAAAAGTGATTAAATACATATTTTCTTGAAAAGATTTATAGATTGAAATAGATTGAAAAAATGAATCGCTCATACATTAAATATTATCTAAATATGTATTAAGTGGTAAATTTTTATAGTTTAAGGTTTATCGCATAATGATTATTATGTACCTTAACCATTCCTCACTCTGAGTGGCGCACAACAAGAGGGAAGTATAAACTCGAAACACATTTACAATATTAACTGACCACGGTGACATATCCTTCTAGTTCAAATCGGTATCATTCTGACGACTCTCATAAACATGATAAAGAGTGTCTATGCAAAGACGAAAGATTAAAAAATCAAATACTGATAAATTTTTCAATTATTTTCAAACGTTTGTACAATTTGAGTAACATTGGAAATACGTTTCCCTACTAGCTTTTAAAATATCTCTTCAGTTTACCAACTCTAAACGAATAAAAATAAACAAATATGTATATATACACATACATATACATGTATGTATCCATTTTATCTCACATTTTCCCTTTGAAACTCAAGTCATACTCGCAAGTTCCTCACCAGTGGCATTTCAATAACGTTTTATATAAAAAAGGAAGTTTGATATTAAAACATAATGTGCAAGAAAAACTACTAATTAAGTTTTAAAAAATAGGTTACAAAAAATTGAAAACCCATTTTCTGAGTTATGTAATAAAATTGTACTAAGTTTCCTGATAATTTCTCATTGAATTAATCTTATCAATTAATTGTATGTCGCTACTCAAACGCTTCTATTTATTCTGAATTTTCTTTCTCATGGATAAGTACATATCACATAATATATGTTTATTTTTTTCTTAATCCGTGATCCTGAAAACTTTTCTTTTTTTATTTTAAATTCTTTTGCACTACATGACATAAATCAAATACAGAAAAAATATGAATAAAATATAAATATAAATAATAAAAAAAGATCCCACAAAGGCATGGCCTGTATGTGGGTATACAATATAATTTAGGTCATAGTAAAGGGTATAAGGGTATAAGTATTATAAGTAGAACTATTGTAGAATAATAAAAAACCAGGTGTTTAATTTTTATGCAGTTTATATGTATTGTACTTTGGCCAGATTATTTTATTCACAATATTTTGATTGCGTCCACAAATTTGTGAAAAAGTATATGGAACACTCAAAATGCTGTGAATATGATTTTAGCTCTATGATTTGACTTGTGAGAGTTATTTATCTAATTTTTACTATTTATTTCAAATCTTCAAAATGGCTTCCGCGTCCGGCGGTATCATTACATAGGATAGCCTTGATGGCGGAATTATACTGGGAACTACATACCATTGCGGCGGACAGGCCATTCCACGCGTTCCAGGGGTTTTGTTACTTTGCTTAATTAAGTGCACAGTATTTTAATGGCGATCAAACTAGACTCACGTGGCGCCGAGAGGGTGTGACGGACCGTTAATATCCTAAATGGGGCGGTTGACAGCCCTGACGGCGTATG
Source organism: Brachycentrus maculatus (assembly GCF_059751285.1). Classification (NCBI taxonomy): domain Eukaryota; kingdom Metazoa; phylum Arthropoda; class Insecta; order Trichoptera; family Brachycentridae; genus Brachycentrus; species Brachycentrus maculatus. The sequence continues at coordinate 193,602 of NW_028280831.1, read as the reverse complement.
TCGGACAGTAGTAATTATAATTAAGGTAAAAATACAATTGAGATAGGAGGTGAAAGCAAACAAGCGATGACGTTTCATTAATCTTTGTTGGCGTGACCTTTCCGAAGTGTACAGAACTAATAAAAATGTCAGATCACAGACTGAAACTGATATTATTGTCCGCATAAACGCGTTTTAACGTAATACACACCGCAGAATTCGAAGTTTTCATAATTGTCTTATTTATCCATTTCAAAACTAATTACTTTACTCCAGTTTATGCTTGTGAAATATTATTTCGGATAAATTTTAATACGAGGGCGTGGAAATAACTGATTAGTTAAAATATTTAATATTTTTAAACCCTTATCCGCACTCAATGATGCATTAGACACTGTATCATATTCACGCAGTGTTAGATTGATGGTTTATGATGAAAGTATGGTGATCAGTCCTGCACTTATAGTACTAGTCTTATAGTACTAGTATAGTACTAGTTAATACTTCGTATTGTATAAATATGAGGGTGTTTTTCTTCTTTTGACTCCCTGGGAATCGATTCCAGGACTAATTATGTGTCTTATTTCTTGGAAGTACGTAACTGTCATCCTATGTGTGATAGTGTCCCATGTTCAGCTGAACTGTTTGTGAGAGGTTTTCTTGATGCATAGAGCTTTGCTTTGTATTTACGCAGACTTATCTTGATTTCTTATTGAATGAAATTAAGGAAAAATATTTATTTTGACTCCCTTGGGAATTGAACCCGGGACAGCCAGCGCGGAAGTCAAACGCTTACCACTTCACTACAGAGGCGCACAAAATATAAGTTTAAATATATAATATATTTTAAATAAAAAAAAAGGTTTAATCATAATGAAAACGAATTATATTTTAAGTTTTTTACTGACATCTCTTGGTGGAACTGCATTTTATACTAAGAGAACAAAATAACAACTATGAAGCTTTTTCCACTTTTATTTTATTAAACAGTAATGACTGATCGATACTTTAACTTTGCCAAATCAAATTTATATTCAGGTTTATACTCATATATATAACATTCAAAAGTTTGTTTAATTATTCGTTTGTATATACGAGTATAGTTTAAGAATCGTTAGTGACTATTTTGGAACTTCTCCGCGTTTGCTCTTGTGATGGAAAAAACAAAAAAAAACTCTTTTTTCTACAAATATTAAAAGTATTTCAATTTCATCATTTTCTGTACGCCTTAGCAGCCCATTATTTAAATACATAGAATACATTGTATGATAAATCGTAGAGTAAGTTCGAGCCCAGAAACTGTAGCTACGTTAAAATATATACCAAAAAAACTATACTAGTTTTGAGAACGAAAGATGTTCTCATAGACTAGCCATGTTTTTAATAATAATCTAGAAAAAGTGGTCTTATTTGTGTTATGTGTCTTATTTTTATATTTAAATCATCATGGTACTCCACATAGTTCATCACAAATCAACAAAAAATAAAAGTAATTTTTTTGATTTGATGTCCCAAAGATATTCCTCGAGTTTTCTGTATCATATATCGAGAATAAACGAATTTAAATAAAGAAAAGATAACTACATAATATGTAGTTCTAAAAACTTACTTATTTCTATCAACATTTGTACAATAGTAAAACGACGGAGGGTAAATTCAAGAATTTTCATTTAATTATTCATTTAGACAAATTCGCAGAATTCTGTTAATAGTGAATACGAATCTTGTCTCGGTTCGCTAAGAAAATGCTGCCTCCAGCACTTTCTGACAGTGTTTTATTCCATCCCTTCGTGGCTTTATTTATTCCCCGCCGACCTGTTATCGGGGCGGCCCATCACACAACCGACCCTCTCTAGCCGAAGTGAAACTGCGCTGACTCGATTACAGCACGAAGAGAGGAATGTTATTCCTTATCTTCGACCTAAAGATGATAGCTCTAAGTTCACCAGAACTGCTGTTATTCGTGTACCTAGAGCGGCTTTACAATGTGTACTCTGCAATCAAGGAAATGAATTTACTTCGTGAGAGAAAGAACACAGCGAATGTGCATTCATATTTCAACATACGAGTATTTTGGGGTCAATGAAAAAGACTATTTGATTTTTCAAAAATAGGAATTGCTTCATTTGACTGTTTTATTTTAAATTTGTATAGCAAATCGCACTAACCCAATTGTTTTTCAGATAAAATGTAAGTAAATGGGGTAAGTTTTTCATTTTAAATAATTTGTCGACAGAAATCATTTTGTGAAAGTATATTTGATAAATGTTTTTGTAGCATTTTTTAAGTTTGATGAGTATGTTTTTTTCTTCTTCTGACAATTACTATAGTACACACGTTTTAAGATTTCGACTTTCTACCATTTTATTACACAATAAAAGACAATTAAAATTAGTTTCTCGAATGCAAATATTAAGTTTTTACATAATGCGTTAAAATATTTAATAAATTTAATGGTCATTATCTGTTCAGTGCCTAAAATCTGCGAGTAATACGATAAATAACACAAAATGTTTTAAATTGTTTAAGGATCTATTGAAATTAAAAAAAAAATAGTTAAAATTGTTAGCAATAAAATTTTAACTTTTCTTTACAAGAATATAAGTAATGTTAGTATTCGAGTATAACCACTCAATAACTTATTTCGTAAAAAAAACATAGTGACTAATTACAAAGTAAATGCTATAAATATATTTTTTTAAATAAAAAAAAATCACTATCTATTCTCATATTAAGCACAGTAAACACCTGTATTGAGGTAGGCAGCATTTACTTATTTTTATAAAATACAGAATTTTTATTACATATTTAGTATTAATAATGCCTACAGATAAAATAAATACAGACATTTTATGAAAATATGAAAAAATATTTTTAAAACATGAAAATTTAACTAACAATAAAGAAATTTGAAGTATTATCACGCCAAATTTCACACCAAAAATAATTATCATTGTGACACCTAACGCACTTTGTATCCTAAAATGTACCTTTGTTCGAATGAATTTTTTACGCTGAAATGAATGTACGAAAACGTAGAAATATACGGAAAAGCATATATTTTTTTTACGTTTTCACTTTTCGAATTTAATATTAATTTACGGAATGAATATACATTTTAATAAACGCATTTGTAAATACAAGAACGTATAAAATAAGACATATTTTCGGAGGTTATCACAACACCTACTCCACTGTTTATTGTTTTATGTTTAACAAACCACTCCCGAAGAGAACGAATGTTATGCGAAAACTTTTAATAAACTTATCACTCTGGTTTCGAATCGTTCAAAACTGACATCATAGCATGAAAAACAGTCCTGGATTCGGTCTTCATACTGTTGAGAAGATGGGGAAAGTTTTAATAAGATATCCATCAAACTCAAGAGCATTACCGCACGATATGTGTACGTCATACTGGCATACGTGTACATGATCATTATGTATTGTGGATAGCTTTGAATAATGTTCTACGCTAATAAATGATTATTCGGATTAACTGAAAAATATTATTAAAAATGTATATTACGGAATTATCGTTATAGAATTTATAAGGTATTCTACTCCATTTTAAGCTTAACTACTACGTTTAAAAGACGTGTACGAATTATAATACAAAAGCTTTTAAACCGACGAAAAAAATTGTAAAAAAATATATTGTAGTGTATTTATGGTAATGGAATTGAAGAAGTAATTTGTAAAAAATTTAATAAAAATAAATAAACACTTAGACATGTATAAGGATACAGTACCTGGGGCCGATTAAGCTATGTAAATTTGTCTAAAATTGGAGCTAAAAACATCTTCGCACTAATCAAATACGGGTCTTGTAATATGCATGAATTCAGGTGTCTCCCTTTATATGTAAATGATCAGGTAAGAGCACTAAAGAAGCCTATAAGGGTTACTTTATTATATTATCTATTCCAAACGCACATAATTCACCTTATACAAAGCGTAGAAAAACGATTTCGCTACAAAATTGCTTCGGCGCATTTGGAAGTGGTGGATTCTTATCAGTACTAATCTCGGCGTGAAAACTCTACGGCGTTATTGTATGGGAAGATCACATTTCGTACCATCTCGTCCGGGTGAATGGCGGGAAATGTAGGCCGGTTTCAGAAGGGATGGTTAGATCAAACAATAGGGGTGAGCAATTGATTGTGTGAATATATAATATCATGAGTCGGTACTTGGGTTTCGTGTTCGTTTACCTTAAGGGGCCAAACTATTTAAGTTTGTTATAAAATTAACGCGCCCTTAATTGTCGAGAGCGTAAGTTTCATGGTAATTATTACTCGGCAACTTTGCAAGAACATTCTGATTATGTGTCTTATTTCTTGAAAGTATGTAACCCTCATCCTGCGTGTGACAGTGCCACGTGTTCGCGTGAATTGTTTCTGAGAGGTCTAAAATTACTAAAAAAATTATTTAAATAACAAAGTAGATAATTTTAAATGTATTTCACATTAACTTTGCTGTCGAACATTTGAGTCAAATATTAAATAAATTAATACATGAGTGATTACTCACCGAGATTTAAGTGATGTGTAGTGTAGAGATTTAAGTGAAGTGTAGCAAACAAAACATCTCGAAACTGACAAAAAATAACCTCGGTGAATGGTTGTATACTAACATAAATAATATTTTAATAATAAAGTATATAAAAATTTTTGCGGTTTAAAAAAAAAACACTACATCAAATGTATAAAATGGCAAAATATGACGTATGGTAGACGTATTGAAATCTTTGGAACAGGTGCCTAATGAATAAAATAATGTTTGTAATCAAGACTCATTTCTTATCAATGTTTTAAACGGTAAGTGGTCAAATTTTAACATTGCTAACGTTTTTTTGTCATTTAAGTTCTAGAAATAGAAAAATAAGTTATTTTTCAAACGGCTACGATGCATAAAGACAGGATACGATTTTTACCTGGGTAAAGTAAAACGTAAATACGGAGTATAGTAAATACAAGTAAATTTTAAGTACATAAAACATTTTGACCGACGAACTCACATAAAAATAAAACCACCAAAAATAAACTAATGCATCATTGATATGAGTTGGATTTGGAATCTAAGGAATATGAAAAATTTATTAGGTGACCTATAGGAATCAAACTCGTGAAAGCGGGTGTCGAAAGTATGTATAACACATAAATAGTACATGAACCTATTTTGTTTTTGTCGTATATGGTGGAAAAAGCGTGGCCATAATAAAACTGAAATCCTAGTTTCAGCTACAAATGTATAAGTAAATTCAATAAAGAGAATTTTAAAGTTTTAAATTTCTCGGAACCTTTTCATATTTCAAGGCATGCAATTATGCAGGAGAAAAAAAAGTGAAAGTCTTTTGTTGTTATATGGTAAGCGTCTTGCGGTAAAGTTCTCTGCAAAGTTTCAAATGCACTTAAGCGTAGTGTATGACAAAAAAGAGAAAAACTTAGTTTGTTAACTCTGGGACAAAATGATCCATTTGTTGTTTGTTGCAAGTTAAGTAATTTCTTAGATCCACACAGGTGAGATTTACGAGCACCTGACACCGGGAAATGAATCATTATACTACAGATTTAATAACCGCGTACCCGACAACATCCCTACATCATGTAAAGGAATATAATATATGTTTATCGCGAGATACCTGTACAGAGTACAATAAAAATTATCTGTGGTTAAATATGCTTCGACTACGTGAATTTGGTCTTTGTTTAACACACCAAATAGAAAATATTAAGAACAATATATGAAACATTTTATTTGAAATGATAAGACCCTGATTCTGGTGCGATTACTGTTTATCTTTACGACCGTAATGAATTTTTATTTTACTGTTTAGGACACAAAGAAAATAGGTAAATTTCTTCTCAAGAAAGCCGGAGAAAGGTAAGAATGTCTTTGATACCTGCGCAGGTAGCGATCGGGGACTTAGGTACTCGCGCTTTAATGCAAACCAACGGAAAATATTATTAAAAGCTAATAAAATTAAAATAACATCTCAACTCAAAAGCGTGTAAAATTGCAGAATAAAATAGGCTGCGGGTACTCAGATTTCCCCGAGCTGAAATGAAACATTGCCGTTTGATTTTCCCCGCGAATTTTTTTAATATAACTTAGTAGATGGGTTTTGCATAAAACGCGGAAGAAAGGGAGCCTTAATGGCCGCTCAGGGTCCCCAGTCCAGGGGTCCATATCTCCGTCCCTTTCCAGTAATGGCCCTCTTCTTTTATTCATCACCCAATTACGAGCGAGTCGGGCTTTTCGTTATAGATAAGTACTGAATTGAATTGAGTAGATGCCCAAAGACGTATAACTACGCGGTGTTGCAGGGTTCCTCAACGGAATATTCATTTTCCTTCTACATCAAAGCAACATTGTATCTTAAGAATCTTCGGAAGAATCTGCCTTACGCCAAAATATTTCATATTTTGAAGGAATCCAATTCAGGGTTGCCTCTGAAAAGTTCAGTTTTATTGTGTTTTAATTCAATGTTTGGTTTTACTGTTTGTTTATTCCACTGATATCATTTATCGTTTTGTCGGGTCGAAAGAAACATTGGATTAAAAAATGAGAATAAACATATAAATGTAGTTACTTGCAAGTTTACTATATGAAGATTTTTGAAATGGAAGTTGGAGAGTTTTTTTCGAATGTATACTTTTTAGATAATAATAACAATAAAAACGTTCTTTAAAATAAACATTTGTTTGTATAATAAATATTACTGAAATAGCAATTCCGCTTTTTGTTGATGTTATTTAATATATAAGATATATAGGAAAATCATTAAGCTCAAATTATTTGCATAATAAATGTAATAAATTTTCAATGCTCAATTTACCTTACGAAGAGCCATATCGCTTCCGAGCTAGTAAAATAAATATTGTATTTGATTAAAATAAATATTAAATGTTTGTGATGTTGAAAAATATCGATAATTTAAAAAATATGTAATAAAGTTGAAAATATCTGCGATTGTAAATGTGCTAACGTGGGTAGGTGAAGAGGGGTTGGAGGGTGACTTTGAGGCAATATCCCTGACAAAAAAGAAAAGTTCGGTCGGTTGTAGGAGGTATTCAATATGTACGATCGCTTTTTCTCGTCCAGCAATCGATCCTCTACGGTCAGTGGAAGCCGTGGAACTACCCTAACGAGTAGATATACGAGGCAGATCTGTAACGTGCATCGTAAATAATGATGTTTGTCCCTTCGAGAATTAGAGCGTGCGGTGTAATGTAGCTATGAAGGTGTATTCGCCGATATTTACTCAGTTTTTATGGCCCACGCATCACTAATTCTCCCCAATATGTACCAAATTTATTTTAATTTGTTTTTGGGAACTACTTTTATTGGATAATCTTGTTTTATTACTTTGTTTGAATCGAGTTTTATGACAAAACCCTAAGATCTCCGATAGTACATAATACAATTATTTTCAGACTATAAATATTTAGGTTGTATGATAAAAGAGTAAAATGTATTTTCACATAGTATTTGTAACACACGGATTAGCAGTGTCCTACTAACACAAGTTTAAAGTTTGCCTTGATAACTTCTCTTGTTCTTCTTTTCTTAAATACAATGACTTGTTCATGTATCCATTTCCTTTCTCAAATACCAGTTTATGGCTTCCACCCACTTATGACGATTCTTGGAATAAAAACAATCTTCGAGTTGTTCCTTTGCCCTCTGTTTCACAATACCTTCCAAATTTACCTTCATTTTTTCATGATTACGCAATCTCCTAAACCCAAAGAATGATACTTTTCCTTCTAAAATAATAAAAGGTTTGATTATATTATTTATTCCCGTTTTATTTATAAGTCGATTTTTTACGAACGTTTAGTAACAACGTCTAAGTTTAGTAATCTAGGGTTAAATATATTATTTTATTACATCCAAGCATCAGAAGAGTAGGCTGATCACATTGACGTCACAAATAATATTATAAATAATATTTATCCATTTTTACAAAATACAGTCTCAAGGGCGCTGAATATTTTCTTATTTACTATATCTTACCCTTATTTACCATCAAATTTATATACCAATGATCCGATGCGGTGCCCTATGCACCATTAGATACCAATGGTTGCCACAGATACATATATTTTTTAAATATAAAATAATGTTTACAACATTTTGAGTGTGTCCAAATACTTCTTTTCATCTCACCAATAGATGTCTCTAGTGAAGTTCTAGTGATTCAAGAATAATGTTTCAAAATTGGTTCAAATATATAGAACTTCCAAGAATTTGAGTTGTGTGGTTGTCAATAATGGGTAGAATTGGTGAATGTCACTTAAACCAGCCAATGACGGTCGTCAGCCCCGTAAATGCCCAGGCTTCCATATTCTTCTTCATCTTTGATGAGGTATCAAAGAATAATACAAAATAATATATTATTATGTTATATTGATTACTAACCAAGAGTGTATGACAAAAAATAATTTTGCTATAATAAATAAGCTATAATAAATAAGTACTTATATTATTATAAAGAAAAATGTATAATGTAACATGAAGATGTATTGTATATTTATTTAAGTCGTTTTTTTTACATAAATAGAACGAAACCAAAATATATTATCGGAATTAGGAGACAGCCAAATTTCACATGTAGAAAATGTATCAATACATAGATCCCATAATACTTAGGGCAAAGACTGTATCAGCAGAAAGAAAGATGGAAAAAATGTTTATTCCCAAATGTGGGGATATTTTTTGGTATTGTCGGCTTCGAATGGTACCTACTTGGTCGAACGGCCGACAGGAATGGTATTGCAGCGGGCGATAAGGGCTTCCTTTCCCGTCGGAAGTGCGTACTACCCGGCCAACAGTTACCGATATTGTTATGATTGTCGTTTAACTTTTATCTGCCGGTCCGACTTTTGGCCCCGTAATGGCGGCCGTGCCTTGTTTGGTAATTTTATGTATTTTAAATTTGGAAGCTTAGAAATTACCATTTGTAAATTACGCGGCCTACGTGGAATTGGAAATTTAAATGGAATAGGAAAATAATTATAGGTAAAGAAACCTACTACTTTCTGCAGCCAGACGGAAGATGTTGTAAAACTAAAAAAACTACTCATTTGACTCTCATACACTTAAATCATTACACTCTGTTACAAATAAAGGTCAAGTCATGAATAATTTAGAAAATTTAGAAATTCAAAAAAAAATTAATTCAGATAAAACATTAATTAATAATATACTGTTTCAAAATACGTCACCATTATTATCAATGTTTCCTTTTACAAAAAATGTTGTTCCTTAACCCCCTCCCTATATTTATTAACCTACATATATATATTTTTATTCGTTAGTTTTAATTTGTACCAGAAGATGAAAACAATTGTCGTTTTCGAAACTAGTCGTAAATAAAAATAAAACTCGATAAAGTGGATTATTCAAGTGTTTAATTTTAATAAAATAATCATTTCATTCCAAAAAGTTAATGCCGAATCAATAAATAGTAAAACTTTATATTATAATTCAAGGACAATATTTGAAGGTAATCATACGTCAAAAAAACGTAAAATTGGCTAGTTAAATTAAAAGAGTACAGTTGGGGTACATATGTAATTGAATAGATCACATGGACCATAATTGCATCAAGCTTTTTTTGGTTTATTACCTACTAAGGCTTCCCCAAAACAGGTAACCACCTCGTTTAGCTAACAAAGCACGTTAAATCTTCGGAAGATAATGCGTCATAAAATATTCAAAAGGTACCAAAACCGGCCGTTAAAGCTCCCGAGGACCTCTCCTACCATACATCACATCGCCACATTGTAGAGATATGCCTTCCTCTCTATGTGTAAGTACACCCCTTCTCCCTACTACATTTTATTCCCGTAGAAATTGTAGCGACTTCAACTAACAAGGGATTCCCTTATCTCTGCACTGATAATATGTCAGAGTATTACTGCTTGTGTTCTTAGTAAACTAGTTATAAGCTGAAGCCCCAGCGACTGCAGTAATCTTGGAAACAGCAGTAGCCAATTTCAGCTGAAAGATTTATCGGGTCGGCGCCATATATTGGAAAATATTGGTCGTTAAAGACATTATTGCCGATGCAGCGATGAATGGGATAGCTCTCTCACTAAATCGTTGTACATACAATACGAAAGGATTTCGGTATGCTTTCAAATACCAGTTATCTCATCTAAACAAGGGATGAGTAGTAGAACAATTCTTTAGTCGAATAAATCGGAATAATAATTTACCCTTATATTAATACTTTTATATTTTTATTGGATCTACTGAATAACGAGGAATACTTATTTCAATTTATGTTTTTCGCCAAAATTCACAAGTTTATTTGCCTTTTGACAAAACATAAGACAAGAAATCATTTTTTATGTCTGCTTCGTTTCATTGAAAAGGTTTCTTCGGAAAAGCAGAAGAAATAACCAGAAATGAAACAGCTTTTACAAAACTCTTGTCCAAAGAAGTATCTTTTTAATACAAAAGAAAATACTGAAAATATATATTTTTTACAACATATTTAGTTATAAACTCTCAAAGAAAATGTTTAAAAAAAGAGTAATAAGTTTATGTAAAGTAAAGTTACCTGTGAGAAAGCTCTAGTATTGAAAAACAAGTCCATGGATAAATACGAAGGCGAATGTATAGTTAGCTAAGGAGCCAGTAGTGGTATTCCGTTTAGAGTTAGTTTATTCCTTGCACAGGTCCCCGATCTCGTTCAGTTTACTTTTGATCGTTTCAAAACAACGCCGATCACCTCCACCCCTTCTCTACTTCTTTACTCTCGAATGGTTCAAAAACTGCTGACAAAGGCGAAGAAGATACGAAGAAAATAAATTGCCAATTATATTCAGTTCCTTTTGAAAGAAAGTTTTTCTTTAAAACAAATGAAAAGGGCTCAGAAAAAAAGAAGGAGAAAAGCGACTAACGAACGAGACTATGCATTAATCTAGTTTTGTGAGGTGTTCCGTTCAACGGTGAAACAAAATATCAAAGAATATTGCTTTGAAATGTATTTTGTATATTTTAGTAAACTATAAATTCTTTATAAGGATATTTGTTTTGTAGTAAAAAAGCGTAAATGTATACGTTAACTTCATCAAAATATCCGGTCTTAAAGGAAAATAAAAAAAATGGAATTTTATTACCATTTCAAGATGATAAATATAAATATAAAAACTAATGAAGGAATTTATGGGACGCTTACATTCGGGTGAAATAAATTGGAATCGATAAATTTTGTGACAAATTGTCAACGCATATTAAAGACCAAAAAATAACCCACCGGAAAAAACACGCAAGAAAGTCAATGCCGCACACACACAGGAGAAAAAGCCCATTTCGATTGGCAGCCACCCAAATGACGTCGAAATTTGACCGTAGTTTTTCGGCTTTATATATTTACGCACACATACACGTACGCACCGTGCGTCGATCATTTCGAATTCGTCCGCCAAAAATAACAAGCCTTTGTGACGACGTCATTAAAACAGAAATATAAAAACATCAGTAGCAAAATGCAAAATAAACGAAGTGGTACGGAGGGTAGTGTACCCAATTACTCCCGTACCGGGGATTGTCTGCGAGGGTGGATTGTTTTTTGTGACTATTTCCAATAGCCTCAGGCTGTTTCAGTGACGCATGGACTTTATTGGAGGTGACACACTGCTAGTAGGCTCGGCTCTACGGTATATGGTATGAAGGGTGTATGGCATATAGAACAACAACCATACATCGACACACTAGTGCGCGTAAGGCCTACACGAGTGGATACATAACACGCAATTAGGTTAATGTCTAAACTAGCGGACTTCACATGATATTATATCTTATCTAAATCACCTAGAATAATGTTACAAAGGCCGTATACAAAATAAACATTTAAGTTTTCATTCTATACTATTGTCTTTATCACTTATAACTCATCTTAGATTTGATCAATTCATAAAATAATTGTATTCAAATATTGTTGTTTATTCTGACATTTGTCTTGTTTTTAAAATGTGAATTTTTTGTAGATTTTTCACAGAAAAAACAAGTAAAAATAGTTGTCTCATGGCGGTTGTAAATATTTCATTCACTAAATTAAAAATATAACACTTGTTTTTACCACTTCAGTATTATGTTGTTACGAATAGTTACGGAAGCTACAAATACTTTTACCCAAATAGATGGAAGTATCTGTAGCTTTTGAAACTAGTGGTAACAATATAATACATAATTGGTAAAAAACTAGCAATTTATTTATGATTTAATCATGTGTTTCCACTTAGTGAATGCTAAAACAATAAATTTGATTCACTAAATTGTCAGAATCCAAAAATCTAGGGCACAGAACTTCCTTCATATAATAACAATGATCTAGTTGTCAACGCATCGATCTTATACGATCGGCGTGCATATGGTTTGGGTAGGGGTAAAATAAAAAAAACGTGTATAATTTTTAACAAGCCTGCTTTAAATTGAAATTTATGATACGTTTTCAATGTAACGTATTTTTGTGACTAAATAATTTAGTCATGCGTTAAATCTACTCATAAGTATAGCACGATTAAATCTTTTACTTTTGTCAAAGGGAAAACACAAAACGGGGCTTATCAGCACGTTGGAAATAAGGGGTTGGAATACGAGGTAAGAAAAATATATCACAAAATTTAAACTCCAACATAATTTTAAATACTCATAATTTATTTTTTTGTCGTTTTTTTACGATTTGATAGCTAGTTTACCTTTGATTAATCATATTTATTTTCAAAATATTTTTTCTATTGTATAATACGTGAACGTAATTTTTTAAAATTTAATCATATTTTTCGGAACGTTATTAAAAATGGGAATTATAAGTAGAGTGGGCAAGGGACCTTAAAACTCTAAATTAGAGACCGCGATGAGATTCATTGAGAATTACTTCACATGTATATTTAAATGTGTGTATATTTATAAACCGTTAACGCGTTTAACCATTTATATATAAAATAAATACTTAAAAAAAATGAAAATTTTGAATTATGAAAAAAATATTGTTTTTGAATTCTAAATTTGATATCAAAATCAATAAATACATGTTAAACAAAGTATTATAATATGTCGACCTCCTTTATGTACTCGTATATAATTTAGCTACAAAATATTATTTGAATTGAAAATTAAAAATAGTTAGGTATTAATTACTACAAAGTTACTGCCAAATAAATTAATGAAAAAATATATATTTTTTTAAAGTAAGAACTAAACCATTGTATACACAGTAAAGTTTGGTATATATATATATTTTTAGCTTAAATGTAATGGACATACGTGGGACGATATGTCGGTTGGTTTAATTACTTTTAATACTGAATAATTGGTTTAAATATTAACACATTATTAATGTGATTATCTTTTGTGGATATGTCATTTACGTCAATTTAATTTTTCAGTTGCCGAATATACCGTTGCATTGTTACAATGCATATATGGTACGTGTTGGTATATGTGCCTGTGCATACTCTGGCTCGGGACGGCGGTACTTGCGGTCCGATGTCACGTGGTTTCCGCATGTGGTTGAGCGCCAAGCGATGTTACACTGTGGCGGAAGTGACGTAGCGAAAAGTGCTACGATAAAAATAGGAAATTGCCACGTTGTCAAATAGAAGCCATCGAGGACAAATTATTATCAATTTCGTGATTTATTTTAGGATTTATGGTGGACTTACGATGTAGCGGTAAATAAAGAATAAAGGATTTCCGTAGACATTGCAATGTATGAATTTAAATGGTTTGAAATTAAATTTAGTAGATTCAAAATAACAAAAAAAGAAAACCTAAATAACCATTTACTCATATATCGCAGTCATACAGGAGAAAGTGACCTAGTGCATTTTTTTACAAAAACGTGATCATTGACTATTTGATTTCTTACGAGCTTAATATTACCCTGAAAAAAATTCAAAGGATTTTAAATTTGGAAAAATAATATATTGACTTGTTTAAAATGACTTACTGCATTGATGTTCATTTTCTTGCCAAGCAAAAGTGACTTAAATGGCCTTAATGGTTTTTTTAGTTTGTCACTATCTCTTGTACGACTAGGATATGTTCTTACTCAAACATCTAACTAATTAATGAACTAACCATCAAGCCGCTTTCCCGCAAAGGTAGACAAAGGAAATAAATCGGGACATCAATCTGTCGTAGCAAATAATCTTTCCTTCTTAAAAATTCATATATCTCCTCAAAAATACATTTTTATTATTTTTTTTACTCGGATTAACAAAAATATTATTTTACAATCAATGATTACGAAAAAAAATGAACCGAAAAAATTAATTAAAATAACGTAAATTTTTGATAATTCATTTCTTTTCATTGTTCAAAACACTTTTTTATATTTACTTGTTTTAGTCTCAAATATCAAATTTGATTGGAATAAAAACAAAAAAAGGAATTTTGGTAGGACAGGTTACATTTTTTTGTTGTTAGAAAAACTCTAGATATAGAATAGACGAATTTTGAATATTAAAACTAACTAACTAACCATCACGCCGCTTCCCCGCAGGGGTAGGCAGAGAAAATAAAGCGCCACACCACTCTGTCCTTGCAAACATTCTTCGCCTCTTCCACGTTCATGCATCTCCTCATACATACCCATAATTTTGAATATTATTATATTAAAACAAAATAATTTAATATTAATGCTACATGTTTTTGTATACAATGTAAATTTTGAAGCTTCACATTTTTTTGTAGTTTTAATAATAATTTAAACTTTCAAATATAATAAATATTATTTTTAAATTGAAATTTGGAAAAGAATATTTTATATATCCTTGAGGATTGAAGTTATAAAATATTAAATAATTATCTTAAAAAAACAATGATTTATCAGAAAGTTGAATAATTAAAAATAAAAAATTATTTTAATTTACGATAAAAATATCTTCCAACCCAGTAACTAACGAAAATATCATAAACATAATCAACTATTGACTAAATAACGTTACGCAAATACCAAAAAAATAAATATATTAAACATGTAATATCTCAAATTTATTTTTAGGCCAGAAAGGTATTGAAAATATGACGGTATAGGCCAAAGAAGCATAACTGAATACGACAACGACCAGTTGATATACGGGATGTAGTATTTTACTAGCGACACACTCAATGGAGCTATTGGTCGGGGTGAAATATCGTTTATGGGGAATCTTTTATGCTGCGACCGGAAACCATTCAATTTGCGTTGGAAAGTCTTTCATGGTTTTAATGTTTATAATTTGATACCTCAAAAGCACTTTATTCGGTAACGATATGCAATGAAAATGAAGCCATATATTTGCATATTTCTTACAGAAGAAAACGTAAACTATGTGCCAAATCTAAATTTGATACAACCTAAAAATACGGATATATCTCGTATTTCAACGATTTCACAAAAAAGGTCTAGTGCTGAATGCTATCAGACCTATATATGTGTTTGTACATAGTAACCTATCCATTTAAAAAAAATAAAGACTAAGAATATATTTACATTGAAATTGTATAGTCGGTTTAAAGTAGATGTAGAAATTTATAGTACCCGAGCATTCTGAGCAACGATCTATGGCCTTTTAATACTGCCGTAATTGATTTTAAGGCTGTTCTCCGTGTTCTTGTGTAGCCTTTACGCAGATTCTATTAAAAAGTACATTCTTGAACCGTAAGGTATTTTTAATGCGTAGGTATATTGATCTAGTAAAGGATAAGGATTCTTTCTTGTTCCCGGGCGTACTGTAATATGAGAAAATTTTCAGGATATTCTCACTACTTTCAGACATCTGAAAGTGCAGACTTCCGCTCATCCAGATGGAGCGGGGGTATTAATATCCCTAATTACTTTTGCTGAGGGAATTTAAATTGTTTTACACAAAGCCCCGAAGGGAAGAGCGGGGGATGAAATGTAGCCTTCTCGGAGTCACAAGACATACCGCGCTCCCTATAAATTTCTACATTTTTACAAGACTACGATATTAGGGTGCTCATTACGGATTAATAAACTTATGTGAGAAAAATGTTGAATATTTTTTAGATACGAGAACGAACAAAAAGTTATCTTATAGTTAAAAATAAATTGTCATTTACGGTTTTTGAAAATATTTTTTTTTATCCAATGGTGTATGGATACCGCATCGAATCGACACAGTGTTATCATAATATGTATTAATTGCAAGGCAAACAAGGTGATTATTCCTAAGCTTAAAATGAATTATAAAGTATTTTTTTCGACATACGAGTATCTTAAGTGAGGAGACTTTTCAATTTTTAAAAAAGATAAATAATAGAACTGTTTTAAAGAATATTTGTAATTTAAATCCAGGTCAAATTTGGTATATTTTTGTGAATTTTACTGAAATATTCAAATACCCTTTTATCGGATTATTATCTCAAGGGAATATATTTTTTTTACAAAATAAAACATAATAAATATCTACTTAGATAGACGTATTTGAAGCCTTGAGATTTTTTCCTCAGACCTTCAAAGATAACCAAACTTATCAGGAGAAGATGGGGTGTAAAAATGAAAATGAAAATTAATGAGGTAAAAACTTATTTTCTCATGCTCGCCGGATTACGAGGAATATTTTACAAAGAAGAGAAGTCAGTTTAATGCCCAAAAAGGGAGCTGAAAAGCTTTCCTGGGAGGAAGAGCGTCATATTTATAGATGGATTAAATATACGGTTGTTTCTCTTTGCCATTAATTAGCCCACTGAGAATACGATTTACTAACAACATCTTGTTTACTTTTTCCTGAACTATTTGTTTAAGATACTGGGAAAGATGCTAGATATTGATAAAGACAAGAAAAACGTTGTAAAAAATCCAATGCTAAACAAAACACTGTTAAACATTAAAGTTTTGATTAAGTCTTATAATTTTGGATATTAAATTAAAACACCATTTTAAAAACCGAAGCATTTAACATTTTCTCGAGTTTCTAAAAGAACAAGGATTTTAATAAAAGGTGCGTAGAATTATTAATTAAAAGATCAATGTTTATCTATTCAAATCTATCATGACGTTTAGTTTTGGTAGTGATATCATTAAATTTGGAACCAAAATGAATGCATATAAAACAATAATTTAAAGCAAAACCTTAAGCTCGTATTCATTTTCAAACCCCTAGAATAAATTATTTCCTGTATTTCATTCTATTAAATTACTCCGAGCGTTCTTCTCTAGCTACCTTTAAGTATTTATTTACTTTGTCCAAATAAATCACACCCCTGTACAAAGAAACCATAATAATTTCCGAAGTATAAAATTAAGCCGGGAAGTTTGCAGTAGAAAATTTCTTATTATTATTACTCCATGATTCATTAGACGTATTATGATAAATAAATTCGCAAAAATTTACTTATAACTACCTTAAGGGGATTTAAAATCATGATATATTTTCTCTAATAGGGGCTGAAATCGGAAATAACGTATTTGTTAACAAAGAAGTACGGGTGCTGTAATAAATTCCGTTTCCTTTGATAACTTTCTAGTATGGGCATATATCATTAAAACTTTATTTCTTTTACATAATTCATACGAAGCTTCCTGATTTGATTTACGAAGATAAGTTTTAGGAATAAATTCGCGTTTATATCTCCGTTTGCGAAGCCGTAATATATCCACATTTATCTCCGATGCACATTCACATATCGTAATAAGATATATCATAACATACCGAATCATTCGAATTTAACATTCGGGGTATAAAAATCGTTTCATATTTTACCTTCGCAGTGAGATACGGAGTTGGGAATAATGTTTCTCCATAAAATGGGAGTTATATGGATTCTGAAATCACTGCTCGGAAGAAATCTGGCAAGTTTGCGGTGCTCCGTACCTCTGGTGTTATTGATAAACCAAAAAGAAGCGGGTTCGAAAGTTTCCGAGATACATATATAGCCCCGGGTTCTGCGTAGATGGCGGGATGGCGGGATGGCGGCGTTCGGCAGGAGCCGCCAGAGCCGTGGAGCACTCGCCAATTGTTATTCTATGCAAATGAACGGAGCGGCCGCCGCGGATTCAGCCTGCCCCGAAATTACCGACAATTTATTCGTCACAAAGGTAGCAGTTGCTCTTTCCTGAATATTTATTTTCATTTTATTTTACTGAATAACTTGATGCTTGATTACGTTCCGAGATATTATCCAATTGCACTGATACAATGAAAATAAAATACAAAGGATTTTGTTCTATTTTTCAATGAATTGAAAATTTTATATCATATTTCAAATTAAAATCAATTAAAATTATAATTTTACTGGCGTTAACTTTAAACAAGTCAATATTCTTTCATAAAAATCAATAGCAATGGATCTTCGTCAAAAGATATCTAGAGGAAGACCAAAAACAAATCATGGATGCAACAAAGAGAGAACATGGTTCGAAGAAATTGCCTAGGTGACGTTGTTCATGACAGAAGGACCTACAACCTGAGGACGAGGAAAGCTGACCCCAGCAGTCTACAAAGACGATAAGTTGGGATGAAGCCAGGAAGAAAAAAATATTATTTCATAAAAAAGCGATGGATGATAAATGTTTCATATCAAGTTGAGAAAAGTATGGCATTTATATTATGGTGCCTCTTTCGGCCCCGACCACCATAGACGAACTGATGATGACGAACCATAGACGACCGTGCCATCGCGATCAGCATGACGTCACCACGCCTTTAAAAGCGATGACGAGGTGAAGTACCTTTTCTCTCGCCACCGCACCAGCAGTGTGAACTGCCGCCACATTCTACATCAGTGCATCGTCGTTATAAAATTTGTACCATTGAATATTTTTTGTGAATATAAACCTAGTACTAAAATTTGTAATCTTAGTTGTTTGTAAACTTAATTTTGTGAATATAAAAACGTGAATCATTCAAGTGAGTCTATTTATTAAATTTTCATTTATTAACCCTTCACTGCATAATGTATCAAATTTGTCACATACCCAAAAGTTAGTGTTAAAACGTTCTTTACAAATATAAGCAGCCATCCTTTGTTGTTACTGATTAGATTCATTCATAACTCAAGTATATAGTTTATAATTTAGCCAAAAGACGCGCTATGAACGCCAAAATAATAACTTCACATGTCTCTCGAAGACGAACTGTCAATGCAGTCATGCAAAAAAAAGTCATGCAGTGAAGGGTTAATTAAACCCAGTTTCTGAGGAGCATTAAATGGAGACGTGGATGCACGTAATTAGTGCAAACTCACATTTCCCCATATTGGGTGATCACGTCCTCCATAATATATTCCAAATAAAGATGTAAACTGAATTTCAGACCGTATTTTTGTGTGAATATGAAAATGGAATAATATTAGAAATATTTAAGGCTCGCCATAACAAACTGTTCGCTCGAGTGCAGCGCGGGGGCAGAGTGAGTGCGAAGGGTCTGAAAAGACCCCGGATGGTATGCAGATTTTTGTTTGTGCAAGCATTAGCGAGACGGGATGTTTGCGTTGGGGTCATCTCGACCCCGGGGCCTTACAACCCGAACGGGTCCCACACATCCCCTAATGAACGTCCGCCGCGGTGAACAAGCCAAGCCTCCGAGCCTCCTATCCTCCGAACTTTCATATTTTGAACGCTGAACTTTTCGACAGCGCCGAGGAGGGGATTTTAAATTCAACTTGTAAGCTAATTAGCTTTTGTTATTTTATGAAAATGAAGTGCCGGAGAAACACGAAGTCTGCACGGGGAGCACCTGAACTCCGGGAAGCCGTATTCACAAAACTTTGGCGGATCATTTCCATACTCGGCGGATTTTATACAGTTATATTGAAAATATTTACTTTGTATATATTTAAATGCACTGACCCATCCGCGTAAAAATATACTATTAAAACTATTTATAAAATACTAACCTAACCTTTTGTCTTAATTTTTACATTTTAATTATTACCGCACATAAAAAGTCCGCCTCCGTAGTGTAATGGTTAGCACGCTCGGCTACCGTACTGTCGGTCCCGGGTTTGATTCCCAGGGAGGAGGGGGGCAAATAAATATAAGTGATTTTTTTCACTGTAATATTTATTCAATATAAGCCTGGACTGATACCTGAAGCAGATGGCTGATCACCTTTCCTTCATGTGTTATAGGTCAAAATAACCTATGCACCATCGAGTGCAAATGAAGGTTTGAAGATTAACTGTTGCAGTTCATTAAATTTAGCCCATAGTAATTATAAAAATATTTAAAAAAAACTATCTAGTTAATTTCAAACAAATATCCAGTTTAATTGTCGCGTAAAGTGTCGAAGTCAGAGTTTCTCGGTTCGAACCCACTTTACCACAATTTGATACCTATTTCTAATATTGAGCCGCTTAGGTTTACAGAAATAATATGAAATTGAAATACCCATTGGTGTAAATAATAATAACACAAATATTATTTTTTTTTGAGAAAAAAAATCAATAAATCGACTTGAATAAAATTTTATGCTATTAAGAGTATCTTTCAAAAAGTACCAGAAAAACATATATTTTTAATTTCAGTTAGCATTTTCAAAAGAACATTTGTAGACTGTAAAACTAGTCGAGTTTACATTCATAAATTCAAATCTGCATTTATACAAATCATTAATTATTGTATTTTATCGTCATGTTGTCCCATAAAGTAAAAGCCAAATTATTATAGATTTTCAAATTGTTAATGTTAATGGAATAATAACCTTAGTAAGTGTGCACGTACTTATGTATTATCTAGTGTGCATTAAGTACCTCCCCGGCGTTACATCCGAGGGTGCAAATTACAACGTAAAAGTGCAGCGTGAGTGGAAAGTGACATAATTTGCTAAATGATGTTATAATAACAGAGTCGGCAGGGCTTACAAAAACAATTTGGCTCTGCGTCGTGAAAATCAAGACACGAATTGGCACCCTCCGCAGGTGCATCTTATGACGCTATCAAAAATAACAGTCCATTCGGCTTCTCTGTAATTCTCTAGCGCGAGTCTAAGAGACACCGCTACGACATTAGCTGCAGAAGTGGCTAATGTCAGCCGAGGACGAAGAGCCGTTGACAGTATAAAGACTTCTACTTTTAAGAGGTATAAGAAAGCGAGCTTAAAAATAAGTTGGCAAAGTGTTGTGTGTGGGCGAGGGGCGGGGAGCGGTTATGTGAAAAAGGGTGGAGGGCGCGTCAAAGTCACTAAGATGGCGGCTGACCTGGGAATGGAATAAGAAACACCCAAAACAAGACGAATTTTGATTAAGAAATTTGACGTGCTTCGGCTAAAGTTAAATTGAAATAAGGCGGTTTTGAAAGGAGTTCCTAGATTGATGAAAATCGAGTTAAAATAATAATTGTTTTATGATTAATAATCATGCTACAAAGTAATTACAAAGGGCACCTGCCTAAAATCTAGACAGGTAATATAATACAAAACAATTCATATATTTTTATTACAGATTTTTTAAAAACTCACTTTTCATTTCAGTTTTCTTTGATAAATATCACTTTGTATCAAAACCTATTCTGATACGTGTTTCGATGGATTGCGCATGATTTTCAAACACCGTACGAAAAAAATATACTTAAGAAAAATTGGTGGTTATCAAGTAAAACTTAATTTTTTTTATGGGTAGATATTATTTAAATGACTGAGAAACCACTTAATGAATATTTTTTACTCCCCTATTAAAATATCTTCTTATAAATATAATATGTTATGATAAAAATATATGAGGGGCCTCTTGTAATGTTTGTGGTTTAAAATAATGAATATAAACACTCACAAACTAAGAATACCCAACAAAGTTTATTTAGAAGGGGCAATATCAAAAAAATATATAAAATATTATTTGAATATTCATAATATAAGTTCGCTAAAAAATAGTAATGTTTTTCAAAGCGCGAATTATGTGATTTGCAAGAAAGTAGTTCAAATTCTTCAAAAAGGTAACAATAATTAAAGTTCATGTAAAATATGCTCGGTAATTTTCAGACACTTGTATGAAAGAAAATGGACCTTGGAAATGAATAAAATAAGGATGTTATGGTATCATAAATATTCAGATATAAATGTTCTTTTATTAAAATATCAATAATAATAAAATGATTTAAAACATAAAGTTCTTTCAAAACGTGAATTATGCATTGTACAAGAAAGTTGTTTTAATGCTTTGAACAGGTAATAATAATTAAAGCTCTCGTTTCTCGTAATATATGGGAGGTAATTCTCCGATACTGGTATGTAGGAAAACGTACCTAGTAAATCAATAAAATGAGGATATTCCGGTATCAAAAGAATTTTTCGTGAAGTATTTCTATTAGATCCTTTTATGAAGACGTTTAAAAGGTAAAAGGGCACGACCCGAAACGAAGAGCTTGTCCCTTGCCAAAGGGTGATTACCAAAATACGTTTAGGGTGAAATAAAAAACCCACAACATCAAAAATTCCCACATTTTAAAATAAATATTCGAGGCTTGTATTAAATGTGGGTATTATTATATTATCCTTCCTCCGAAATATAGTGGTTAGTGGATTTTATTATCGTACTGGATGTCTCAGGTTCACTTCTCAGTTATAAGATTTAATTCTTATATTTACCGGACAGGTAGGTATCAGAATTTAAACTATTATAAATGTCTCTGTAACTCTTTTTCGTGACATTTGTGATTAAAAATTAAAAAAATATATGGATGTAGATATCACATAAATCAGTTATTATAGAACCTCACATAATAATAAAAGAGTTTCTGCCCAGTAAAAAGTTTATTTTCATCTCACCAATAGATGTCTCTAGTGAAGTTCTAGTGATTTATGAACAAGGTTTGAGAATTGGTTCATATATATAACTTCTAAGAATTTGAGTAGTGTTGTCAATAATGGGTAGAATTGGTGAATGTTACACGCGTGTAAATTGATCACTTAAACCAGCCTATGACTGTCGTCAGCCCCGTAAATACCCAGATTTCCATATTCTTCTTAATTTTTGATGAGATGTGAAAAAATAATATTAGCAATAAATAAAATTGCATTATTTTTCATTTCGTTAGTAGCAAGCAATAATAATAAAAAAAACAGTTTTATGAAAGTCATAAATTCTCACTATAAAAATAATATTATATTTATATAATTTTGAAGTGACCTCGAGAAACTTTAAATTTAAATATATTTTGTTAATACAACGTTAAACAGTATTTTATGAAGGAAATGGTACCTGAACAGAAAGTAATTCATTCGATAAGACGAAAGACCTCAGAGCAGATGTTACTAAAACATTCGGGAGTAAGGCACAAAGAAAATGAAAGAATAATTTAAAATACCTCATTTCTCATCTAATTAGACCGCGAATGTTCCCTTAAAAGCAGCCTAAAACCGAAATAATTTTAAGATATTTGTTTTGTAAATTATGTTTCTCCCCATACTATGCTTACTCGGGATATTCTCGAGACTGTTAAATTCTCGGTTGGCCTGAAGGGAATTTATATCCGCGGCGTGTATTAAGGACATTATCTGTGTGCCCTACGTGTAGCGGTATCAACTCGGGAAGTACTTCTTCATTGGGGAACGGGAGATAAATGTGCAATGTAAAATGATGATAAATCGGGAATTATGATGAGAGTGCCTCTTTGTGCCACAAATATTGTGCAACCTCCATTCTTTCGAGATCCGTCCAGTCCATCCCAAGAAGTTATTTTCAAATTACTATGATACGAAATTATATTTTGTGTGTATTGCTTGCGTGTAAGGAAATTTCACTCATTCATTCAAACCCTTATGATGGTGCATAGGGCACTGTTTCATATAAAAGCAGTGCTATCTTGATCGTTAACACATGGAGGAAAGGTGATCAGCCTTCTACTTTAGGACCAGTCCAGGGTTATTTGTATTGAATAAATATTACACTGAAAATTTACTTTATTTATATTTTTGACCCACCCTGGGAATCGAACCAGGGATCTACAGCACGGTGGCCAAGCGTGCTGACTATTCCAATTAGGAACTTTAACTAGTAAAAATAAATAGGTACAAAATTTTAAGTTTCAATAACGTCATTGCCAAAGAAAATATGAGTTTTAAAAAAAAATATTTTTTACAACTGAATTTTTAATTTTTTAAAGAATTTTATTTAAAATTGATAAAATTAGTATATTTTTCATACTCGAATAATCTTATTTACGGTTAGATATTATATTCAAATGTTAGTACTTAACGAATCACCGGTTTTAAGACGTACCCGTCTCATCGACGGGACAAATAAATCTAGACATCACAGTCACTATTCGTACTTGAATCTACACAAAATACTAATCACATGCGTTGTTGGTCTATTTGAAAGCCAAAATGCAATATAAATAGTGAATCGTGCTATGTGTGATATAGTGCTATGGTTGCAGTGTATGGGTTGTTGGAATGCTGGTCTAATGATCGTTCTGAAAAAAAAAGACGTGTGCGTCTCAAAACCGGTGGATAAAGATCTCTGTGAGAGCTAAGCTTTTATCCTTACTATTATTATTGCAATATGATGAATCATTTTAACATCGCAAGCTAAAATAAGAACTAGATTTACGCTCTTTTACAGCACCCTTGAGGTAATAATTTACAATAATAGCCCTCGATAAATTTCAATTAGTATAATTATAACAAATATTTCGTTGAGATAATATAAACTTTAACTGTTATTTAAATTTTATCCTTGAAATCATAGTATAAGTTTGAATAAGCCTTAACTTTAAAATTATACAAACATAAAAAATTATCCGTTTTTAATGTTTTGTTAATATTGTTTTATAATATATTGTGACGTTATAAAGGAAAATGATTCATATTTCGAACAAAGTATTTTCCAAAAAGAATTCTTAGGAATATATATAATACACCTCGAGGTATCAGATATTATATTTCAATAAGCATAATATAAGAAATAGAAAAAAATCTCAGGAATATAAACAATACACTTCGATTTTTCAAATATAATATTCCAATACAATAAGCATAACACAAGACTGAAAAAATTCTCAGGAAAACAATACACCTCGAGTAATCAAATATAATACTTCAATAATCACAATAGATAAGATAAATATATTTTTTAAAGAAATATCTACAATACACCTGGAGTTATGAAATATAATATTCCAATAAGCATAATGTAAGATAAAGATTTTTTTTTGGAATGTTTATAATACACCTCGAGTTATTAAATACATTATTTCCTTAAGCTTTGTGGTGGCACAAGGGAGAAATGGCGGAGAGGAAAGCTGTAGGTTATTGCGCTGCATAGCGTGACAAAGTGCTGATTTGTGGAGTGGCCGGTGTTGGAAGTTGTTAGGAATGGATCGGAATTCACGCATCGCCGAACTGTAGGAGCCCTTCCTCCCTTGTTCTGTCACAAATGTATAAACGTGTCAACCTCCTCTCTGGTGACAAGCAGGCAGCATTTGGAAATGAAAATCGGAAATAGGTCACAAGAGCTCTCCATTGTACCTTGCTTATATATAATATATATATAAATTTCACGGAGAAAGGAAACTATTATTTACCAAAGGAAATTACATTCTTTGTGTGACTACGTTTCATAATGCTTTGTGGCAATGAAAACATTATGTTTTCAAATATAATATTATATTGTTGTTCTTACAAGAAAAAGAGAAAGAGAACTCTATAGTTTTATGATTTTATACAATTTATAAAGATACCGTTCGACCGTACGACGATTATTTAAAAAAAAAACTATTTTTACTGCCGCATACCGCTAAGCTTTGGTAAAAAACGTCATAATTGGGATTTTTATTTATTTAGTGATCTTTTTGGAATAACGTAAAAAGTGTTAAAAATAAATTATATCGAGAACACTAATATTATGTTGTTTTATTTTCAGTACTTTTTTCATATTTAATAAATATCAAAAGATTTTTCATTCATTACCTTGAAAAAAAAATGTATGAAGCACTGAACTATGTAGGTAATCATTCCAAAATTATAGATTTTTTTGTTGCTATTGAATAAAGTGTTGATATATTATTTATATCATGATTTTAAAGTGCAAAAATGTATGGAGAGAATAGGCAAATGATAATTGAAGCCAAATAATTGAGGTATTTACAAATTGTTGAAACTTGATTCTTTTCGAAAAAGTTAAAAAAAAATCTAAGAAAAAAAAAATATTCGCAATTTAAGATAATGTTTGGAGCCTAATTAACTCAAATTGTGTTACCCAGTATAAATAAATATTTATGAACGCGTGTCTTGTAGGAAGCTTACATTAAAAATCACATTTTCAAGAGATAGAATCCATGTTTTCACAGAGTAGAGCCACACGCCAACATAAATAAGATTAAACGAAGAAAAATACCGAGAAGAAAGTCCGACAGGGTGAAATAAGAAACTTTACACATTCGCAGATTTCCATTACAAAAGCGTGACACCGTAACTACGTCGTAGGTAGGTCGTGCAACTCCCTTTCGTCTCTCAGGGAGGTGGCCACAACACCAGCCTTGTGAGGGCTTCATATATCTACCCTGGTGCGTACCCAGACCGTAGAACCTACATACCCTTCTCTACCCCCAAAGTCCAATGCGCTCATAATGTAGCCAGTTTCTTTGTCAAACTCAGACAAGAATTTTCTTCTCATCTGCAAAGGATAGCAACGCCAATACGATCACTATTCCTTAGATACAGTAAACTTCGTACGAAAACCAAATACTTTGATAAACAGAGCTATAATTTCTTTATATTATTTTATGTAAATATTCTCAGAGATATTTAGTAGGTGTAATATTACTAAGTGATGATGGCGGTCGACTTGTTACCGTAAAGGGTAGAGAAAGCCTCAGGCGAGTGTGGTCATTTCATTAGATAAAGGGTTGGGATGAATTGATTTAATTACGATGGATGTGTTGTTCACGTTAAGCAGTAATTTTTATTTCTAAGATTAAAAAAGATATTTTAAAATTGATTTCAAAGCAGTAGCTTTATGTTTAAAATATAAAAAAAGTAAAAAAATAATGTAGACTTTATCATCACTTCGAATAAAATTTGTCTTAGAAGCTGAAATATTAAGCAGTTTTCTTTAAAATACGTTTATTTAACATATATGTATGCATACATAAAGACCGGTACCTTATTGTTTTACACCAACACATTATTATTATGACAAAATAATTTGTTTCATATCAAGGCCACCTTAATTGAAATTTATGTAAAATTTCCAAGCAGAAAAAGGTTTAACATTCTGAGAAAGTAATAAAGAAAGCAAAGTATACAGTTTTTTTGGCTGACTCCCAAATGCTATAATGATAGAAAATTACTCTTACCCCTCAATGGAGGCTTTTGACGAAAATATTATAATAATAATATCCTTTTTTTCTCAACTCGACAAAAACTAAATCTTTATCAAGAGATTAAGTTTCAAAGGAACACTATTATCTTGAATATTACGAATTAATACACAATGTTAATATTTCTTTTTCTAGAAAAGTACGCTGCGTAAAAAAATTATAATAACCCGTTTAATATCGTGTTATCCATATCGTATAATTAAAATGGTTATTCGCTGCATTTTAGCGTTAATTATTCAGACGAAGAATCTTGTAAAAACGTATAAAATTTCTGAATACTTAAAATGCTAATATTAACGGTATTTGAAAGGCTCAGAAAACCGATTTTAAAATTAAGCACTATAAATAATGCATTAATTAATCATCAAAAAATATGCTAGCGATTTTTAAAAGCTTAAATATTATTCTGTTTATTTATAAACATAAATATTTATTTAATGAAATGTAGCAGGTTTTTGATACCTAAAATTTCAAGATATTGAATGAAAATAATTCTTTTAAACTATTACAAACTTCAAAGTATCGGATCGTTTCATAGGATTTGGCAAAATTGGCGAATTTCTGTGGTAGAAATACGAACATAGATAATTTAGAACATAGATTATTTATAGTCTTCACTTACTGGCATAGTCTGACTCCCGTGCAGTGTGTTGATGGCCGCCTGAGCCTCCTGATGAGTGCTAAACTTGACGAAGGCACACCCTGTAACAATCGATAAAATATTTCAATTAGTGTAAGCCCAGATATTGAAAATGTTTATTGTGGAGCATTTCGGAGGTATAATGACGCTGGCGCCGTCTGGTGGAAATTGCATCGAACCTCCACCGCCCGATTCCCTATAAATCAATCATTTAATGTCTAATAAGGGATGTTTATGACCAGTGAATAATGAAATAATATCAGATCTGACATTACGATATCGGCGGAGTGGTTACTTGCTATAAAATACTTTTCTTCTTACCACGAATTGAAGTAAAAAATATATTATTACAATTTATCGCAGGGTATAAATGAAAATATTATCTCATTAATTTATTCGGCAGTCATTTTGTGGTAAAATATATCCATCTTTTTTTTTAAATATGTTTTGGTACCACAATTATTTAAAATCTATTGTAACACGTGTTTCCATGCATTCGGCATAATTTTCGGTTGTATTTTCATAAATTTTAAAAATATTTGAACTTAAAATTTTCTGGAGAATTAAAAAAATTTAGACGTACTGAAAATATTGTTATGTTGAATCGTTACACAGTCCTTTATTTGTGATATCTAGTGGTATAATATGTTGGTAAAATATTATGTTTAAAGAAAGATTCTAGAATTAGCATAAAAACAGCATTTGCTTATATCCGAGAAGCTTGTAATACGACTCCTTTCATGTAATGAGGCGAATAGGAGTATATTATTAGGAGAAACGTTTATCTTGTACGAGAAGGGTCTGGGCGTATTAAATATATGAGAATTATGCTGTAATATCATTTGGGGATAATATTATATCTTCTATTTGCATATATGTTCGTATTCTAATGAAAATAGACACTTCGTATGGATGTTCCTTTGATGGTAGATATGTTTGTACGTGTTATCAAAACGTTGCAGTATACATACGCGTACATTTTAAAGGAGCAAACGAAGAATTGCGTGACTTCATAAAGTGAATAATGAATATACATTTTAAAAAATTATAAAGATTTTTTTTTAAATGGTCCACATTTAACCTTGTATCACAATTTGACGTGCAAAGCTGATGTGATGTTTGTTCGTTTTAGATAATGTTCCGTCAATACAATGAAATGTCGTTTGCACCGAGTGAATAAAAGAAGGGTTAAGAAGATAAAACGGGATTTTCAGTGCGTTGAGTTTTTTGTGTGTTTTTTTTTTTAATATATATAAATCTAATATTGAGTATATTAGATTTTGCTGCGCGTTAAGATCATCATTGTTGAGATTATTTTGACGCTGATAAATATTATAGCATAATTACAAAAAAATGTAAAATGCTTATCTCTTTTTTTGCTTTGATTAAAATCAAATGAATCCTTTGAGTGGGAGATTCAGTTACCCTTACAGTTAAATTCAATGTTGTTAAAAAATAAAAGGGAATTTTTTGTGTTTTTTCACAAACACATTTTTTTCAGTTTTATCCTGTTTTCGTGGGCCTGAGCAGCCTGCGTTATTGAAAATAGGCAAAAAATTGGGATAGAGTGCGATTGAACTCAGAAATACAGAGTCCGCGACAATAACCAACTCCACAATCCGGAAATGAAAGTGTTACTTTTAAAAACTCTTTCAAAAAGGATTTATAAATATTCTTTGGGAGTAAGGTAAAACATTTAAACATTAGGAATTAAAACATTTCATACGTAAATAATAAAGTAATAAGAGTTAATTTCATAATTGAATAAACATTATTATGAAAATTAGTAAAGCACATTTTGAGGTCCACATAGTGGGAGATTAAAGTATAGTTGGAAATGTTTGCCAGAGGAAAGGGGCGCGCCTTGAAACAGGAAATCCTTCAATTAGACGATGAGATTGTGTTTCCTCCGGATGTAGGTGCAGCTACCCGAGTGACTAAAACCACTTACTTTTCCTTCCTTGTATGTATTTCCTATTTCCTCTCCTCGTGTGTGCAGCCGCGGCTGAGAAAGTTGAGGAGCAGAAAGTTGAATTGCCAGCTTTAGTAATGGACTTATGCCGGAAATAGCGAGGCATTTAATGGAGATGTCAAAAGCGCACTCGTAATATAATATTACTCTTTGAGAACCAAGCTAGCGCTCACATTTTTATGAACAGAATGTTAAATATATATATATATATATGTATATATATATATATGTATATGTATATATGTGTATATGTATATATATATTTATATATATATATATATATATATATATATATATATATATATATATATATATATATATATATATAAATATATAAATATATATATATAAATATATATATATATATATATATATATATATATATATATATATATATATATATATATATATATATATATATATATATATATATATATATATATATTTACATATATAAATATACATTTATATAAATGATAATAATTTTGTTGTAATTGTTTTCGATTGCATAAGTTTTAAAAATCTATTGAAACACGTGTCTCGATAGACTTCAAATAATTTTCAAACACCTTTAATTGATGCAGAATGCATAAATACAGAGAAAAGTGGTATAAACGGAGTGAAGTTTAAATGAATAATGGATAGAAATGTGGCTCAATTAATGAGAATATAATTTCATCTCCATTATGAGTAAATATTTTTATTTTATTGCAAAAATTTAAATTTCTAGTGAAAGAGATACTACAAATAGCTTTGATATGAAATCGTATTTCCTGATATTATAAGAAGCTTTTTTAATAAAATAAAATCTCTCTTCGGAAGTAGGTTACCATCAATATAAACAAGGCAAGGGAATATTGACACAGTCTGCGATGAATCCGATTGGATTTTGTTTGGTCACGCCGCTCGCTGGCTCTCCGTGTGTGCTCCAACCGTGGCTCGCCTCCCCGGTTTTTTCCATCATCCCCAGCTGTGGACTTAGGCGAAGATGAGTGAATTTATTTCCCAAAATCTCTGACCGCTTTTTCGCGCGTCGAGGGCCATTGTCTGCCGGCCAAGTACTCATTGAAGGACCGAAACAAAACGAACCGGAGCCCCGTGTGTTTGACATGTTATTTACGTCTGTTGCCGCGGGAAGGTTTACATATACGTATCTCGACTTGTACAAGAACGGTTGGCCTTGTTTTGGAAGCTTTTAAAGCTTTATATCCTTTGCAAAGATTCACAGCGAGCGATGGATATTTGTCTTAGGTTTTCTTTATACAATCGAGTGTTGATATTGGATTTCAAACGGAAGTGTAATTCTGTCGTTAATACATGACTTGCCTTTATTATTGTGAAATCAAAATTTGAATCAAGTATCGTTTTATGTAGGTTGACTTCTATAAAAAATGATTTATTTGGTTAATTAAAAAAATCTTTATTCAGGTTAAAGAGAAATGAGAAACAAGGACGATATGAAATATATATAAAACACCCATATGGATTAAAAATAAAACAACACCAGTCTTCTTACTACTTGTTCATGCCATTATTTTCATAATTAGAATACTTTTTTTTAAAAGAAGACACTATTTTATTATAAAAGATGTTTTATCGTATTAAGAAATAGCCAGACGATATTTTTTGTGCTGTTAAGTCACCAGACACATTTTCACCCGCTCTACAAGAAAAATTGAAATACTCAAGTTTTAAAAAGTAAATAAAAACATATTATGTATGTATTTGACGAAATAAATGAATGAAAAAGGTAAGTTGATAAATGGACGTGAGGCGTTTCAGTACAATAGGAAATCAATAAGTAGGAAGTGCAAAGCGAAGTGGAACAAAGGGACTTCCGCATGTGCTATTGTTTAGATTAAGGCACAGAAGAAGACTCTTGTCTTGCCTGAATGAGCTATATCTGGCATAGTAATGCTTTAATTGCGTGCATGAAGGGCGTATCAGCTTTATCGCGCCCTTACATCTGAAGGCTGGATTTATTGTGTACCAGGCGTTAACATCAAACACCGTTAAATTGATTGCATTCAAACAACGGACTGGCTTAATAATCCGCTTTATATCAGCTCACGCACTCCACGACTCAAAAACGGAGTTCAAAATTCCGTGAAATATTTCAAAATTCCATTTGCATAAAACTATGTATTCAGGATGGACAGCGCGGTAAAATTTTCAACTTAATACTATTTAGAGCGGAAAATGTTAAGAGGCTTGTATACAAAATTGATTCGTATCCTTTGATTACATCGACTTCTTAGTTTAAATATCAGAAGTGATGGACATATTTTTATTTAAAACTTTCCTTATCATTCATCGTTTACTTTGTGAAATACCATTAATACACAAAGTGAACGATGAATGATAAAAAATGTGTTTCATTACCACAGAACGTAGTTAACAATGCTTTAAATATAGATAATTTTTTTAAATATAGATTTATTCATTTTTTATCCTTTTTTGCAAGTATTGATGCATAGTGCACTTCATCTTATTGAAGCAGTATTATTTATTACAAATACCTTATATTATCTTATTCTTTGTTATAATTTTTAACATTCTTACCAGTGCATAGGGTACTGCGTCGCATTGATCGTATTACTAATAATAATCTAGTTGTAAAAATAATCCGCACCTAATGGTGTATAGGGCACTGCATCGTAAAGAAGCAGTGTTTCCATGATCGTTAAATCCATATGGGAAAGGTGAACTGATTTTCACTTTAGGTACCAGTCCAGGGTAAATTAATATTAAAGAAAAATATCACTAAGGTTAATTTTGTTACACATCAAACTATAAGTTAAATTAAAAAAAAAATCATACAACGCTTAGATATTTCTATGAAAACAGCATTGAATTCTATTTTATTGAAAAATTACTTACACTAAGAAACTAAAATTAAAAATTTAGAAAAAAAAATCAAATAACGCTCTGATATTTTAATGAAAACAATCGTGAATCTGATTTGATTGAAAGAATAAAAAAGTTTTACAAAATTTATTCGGATCTCTCCTTAATTGGGGTGGAAAACCCTTACTTACGGTTGAAGTTCCGCGAGTTTCTGAAGGAACAACAAAGGCGTTGCACGGCGAGCACCTGTTACGAAAATTTTGCATCGTAATTGTCGAGAATGGGAAAAAACGGTTTGAGCGGCGGCGAGCCTAACAAGGGTGCCACTACAAAAGCCGTCACTTTCAACAGAAGGGCTATTTGTACACGTTTGAGGTGAACCGGTTTACTTGTGACGTTTGATTCTGAAGTGGCAAAGCCGTGGTCTTCAATTTATGCAGAAAGCATAAAAATATATTGAGAAAAACTTATTTATTGTAACTGCAGACAGTTGATAGAATTCCATAATGAATTATTGGGTAATATATCCAAAATTAAACAAGGTTTATTTGGTTGAATTCTACATTTATTTATGTATATGTTAATACGTGACGCGTTTCGTCTTCTTAGGACATGTCGTCTTCTTAGGGATGTATATATATGTACATAAAATTGTCTTATATTATATTTATATAATAAATTCTTGTAGATACATGGAATACTAAATTAATTTTAAAGCCATACGAATTGTATTCATATACCCTAATTGACATTCAACTACATTGCTTATCTTAACATTCATAGAAATCCACATTACCTACCAAAATACCCGCCATTATATGTTCTCCTAGACCTAATAATAGCAATTATTGTAAGTGATAAGGATATTTTGTAAATATTTTTAGTCAGTGTTTGATAATGTCCTAAGAAGACGAAACGTGTCACGTAATGACATGTACATAAATAAATGTAGAATTCAACCAAATAAACTTTGTTTGATTTTGATTACCCAACAATTAAGCAAAACCTTTTTTTAAAACATGCTTTATAAAACTACGCTTTACCCGCAGTAAAAGTAATTTTCAAAATATTCTCTTTACCTACGGGCCTACGTGATGCGGCGTGATGCGGCGTGATGGTTAGTTAGTTAGTTAGTATTGATTTCGATAAGAAATGAATGGTTATTCAAGTGTTATTAATTTCAATTTCAAGCGCTAAGCACATTTTGCTAAGTTATTACTTTATTTAAAAAAAAATAAACATATTTTTGAATGGTAAATTTATTTCAATTTAAAAAATACTTAATTATTGTATTAAAAGGAAGTTCTCCAACTATTCCTACTAACCACTTTATCTTCGAAAGTTATTTTATGCTTCGCTTGACACCTTATTTCACACGCTACATTTCGGCACTAGTAGAGTTATTTAAAAAAATATTTATTTAAGATAATTTGCAAAAAAATCATCAAATTAACTCAAACGGTGGTAAGCTGTGTAAATATTCAAAATTACATATTCTATCACATCTATATTGAGATTTCAATATAAATATCTCTAAATGGACATAAGCCAGAATTATTGAAAAATTATTTGGACACATTTAAAATATTCTCCTAAATTAATTTGGTGGAGAAACATATGATACAATAAAAAAAGGATAAAACAATTAAATATTCACACACACGCACACACACACATACACACATATACACACACACATACACACTCACAAATGTACACATGCATAAAGTAATTACCCGTGATTAATATAATTAAACGCAAATAAAAACATATCATTCAAATAAAGTTACGTTGCTTCCATTGTTTGCAACAAATTACAAGAAAAAGTTTTCGTTACATTGAGATTTTCCAAGTCTCTTATCTAAACGTTCCACCTTCTCCCCTCACTGTTTTGTATCGAACTTCCTGTTTCTCTCCATGAAAAATAATATTGTTTGTCTTGACACTTCATATCCTGAGAAGGGCCTTCTCACCTGCTATAGAATGACCCTTCAAAGATTGTTTCAACTCAAAGTGCTTGGGGAGACGTTTAGTGATGTTTCAGAGGGAGACTATTGCAGATCTAAATTATTTGACGGCAATTATTCATCAGAAGCGTTACAAAGTTTTGTTTATCAATTAAGTCTTACAATATTTTGAGCGTTTCCAAATCATTATTAACAAATTTGAGTTTGGTCCACATAGGAGCTATATTTTCATAATAATATCTCCTTACATAGATATCAGTGAGGATATTAATACATCATATGGTGAATAAAATATCTAGCAAAAATATAAGTTGGTAAAAAATAAAAATTACGTTTTCAAAGCGTGTCCTATGGTGTAAAATAATTTGGGAAGAATGTAACATACATTTCATAGAGGTTTCAGCAAGTTAAAAAAACTTACTCAATTTAACCATAGATACTGCCGAGAACTCGCGTATGGAAGAGATACTACAAGAATGTACGAGTATATATGTACAACTTTTGAAGAGTGGTGGTCAATCATAGGTACAATGGTAAATATTACACGTGTACCATAAGTGATCACACACATACTAGTCAATGAAAGGTTGTAAGCCGTTTTAAGACTTCCATATCCTTCATAATATTTGTTAAGGTGTTGAAAAAAAACGTAATCATTTCTCAAATTAAGTCATTGTTCTTTCAGAAAGTAAATATTTACCCTTGAATCAGATATTGCATTTTTTCTGAATTCAAACATGAAGTTTAAAGTTTAAACTTCATGTGTAAAGCACAATTACTACAAAAATTAATGAATACTAAAACAAGTATTACATAGAAGGAAGTGTATTTATGTTTATTCGTTTAATTGAGTGTTAATATCAAAATAAAGATTTACACTTCGGGTTAAGTTTTTAATATTTCAAAAATATGTTTGAAATATCACTTCCCTATGTAGTTAAAAAATGGGCTGTTTCGGTCGCATATATTACAAACAATAATATTATCATCAATTAGTAGTCGATTGTTCCTCATCAACATAGTATGAGACGCAGCCAAATAATAAAAGTATGCATAAGTTCAATGGCCAAAATCAGGCTGGTTTCGGTAAAGGAAATTTTGACCATAGATTATACTAAACTTTGACATTGATCCTATTTGAAATATGCGCTCCTAGCGGATTACCTCTGAACTTGCCCAAAAAACACCCATTCAATAAGAGCAAATGGATTTTCAAAGCTTATTGATTTATTGATATTTTAAATAAAATTTATGTTTAAGATGTGTATGTTTAATATTATGTTTGAATGATTATGAAATTTTAAGTAAGCATTCATAAAGGCCTTCAGAAATTTTCAAAGAAAATATTACTTCAATCATTTTCATACTGAACATAAATGAAAATAAAAATAAGTCAAACGATTATTTGTTTTCATTTCATGTTTTTAAATCATTGTTCTGGAGTTTTTTTTTAATATTCGGAAATGTCATACGTCATTTTTAAGAAAATGAACATTAGAAGAAAAGGACACCGTAACACTCGATTCGTATACAGAAAGCTAGAAAGGGAGAAAGGGAGAAAGGGAAAGAAGGGCGAATGGAAAGAATAATTTGGAAGATTGCTCAAAGGGAGCAATTTACGCGGGAAGCCGTCCAGGGCTACGTATTGAAAGGGGGAACAAACGAAACGGTTGAACAAAATCAAGATGCCTCTGTGGGTCTTCGGAGCAAGGAAAAAGTCCCAAAAAAGGGAATTCTAAGCCCGTTAAAAATAATGAAATCATTTAACCAAATAATTCAATAAAGATAAGAGTTCATGTTGATCCCAGATATAATTTAAATTTGATTATAAAAATAGTCATTTCGCCTAGTTTTCTTGACCGAGATCTGATACAAAATGATCAAGCAAGTTTATTTGTATTAGCAAATAAAGCCAAACTTTTATCATATAACTCACTCTGAATAAATAATAAATAAAAGGATTGATCCGCATATAATGGCTAGAGTATGACTTTATAAATACTTCAGTATGATTGATCGAACCCATAAAAGTTTATTGATTTTACAAAAGGCAATAGACGAAATGGTTCCCGGACAGGCCGGCAGAATGACAAATGGCTCCAGTGAAGGCAAACAATACATACCTCTATATATATGTACATCAACAACAACAAGAATAATCAAAGTTTTCGATAGAACTATGTTCGCATTACAGATCGAAGTTCTCGCTAAGAAAACGATTCTGGGGTGTTAGTATTTTACAATCTTACCATTAAAGAGATTGCTTCGATTTATATATTATTGAGATCTTTTATCATATCCTATTTTAAATTGCTTTAAAATTCACTCTTACGTTGGAGTGAGGTAAATCTTTGACGATTTCAAGGCTAGCTTTGAACTCTTTATACCATTCGTAAGCCTTTATTTTGGAGTTACACGAATCACCAAAGGCCATATTTAACATTTCCAATGAATATGTCACAAAATTTCGTTTACGACACAAAATTTTAAAGAAACGCGTTGTTCCACTACTTTTCCATATTCAAATTCACACACTGGAGGTCGCCTATTACAAAGAGCTGCTATAAACACACTAAGTTACTGGTCGCACTCTAATTAGGTTTGGCAATTTAAGAAGGGGCTACCAATATAATTTTTTTTTACCGATATCTTTTAATCGGTTGTTTTAAATCCAAATTTCCTGATGGTTTATGTACGTAACGTATGTATCGTTCATGTAAAACAGATGATAAACTGGATGATACATAAAATAATGCAACATATTTGTGATTAATTTTCGAAAAATTGTCAAGATTCAGAATGAGGGAATTAATGAAGTACTATGAGTTGACGCCGAGTAAGAGGACCAAGGTGTTTGCGTGTTTGTTACCGAGGGTGGTCGACAGGTAAACTGGCATGGGTCCAAAGTTCTGTTTTCCCGTCTTTGGACTTGGCGCCTTCTAAGGCATGAAAAAAGCTCACAGATCAGCTTTTATCGCGAGCTTTTATTGCTTTGAATGCGCTCAGGTCGTCTGGACGAAGGTGGGGTAAAGTGTTGCACAACTATTTACTGCAGCTTTCGGATGGAAAGTTTGAACAACTTTTTGCCGGACGTTTGTCGCTGTATGAAAAATGGTCGGCTTCGACCGAGAATTGCACTTCGCTTTTTCAATCATTAAAATTACTCAATACAAATTGTATAATTTTTTTGTTGTTGTTCATGTTGAATTAAAAATGTTTTGCGCAGTGATAATGTCATTTTCTTGTTTTTCAAATAAGGTTTATATGTAAATTGTTTTGTACGTCGAGGAGCTGAGGTGTACCATTGTTGTTTTCACCGTATAATTGATTTGTATTATATGCCATTGTTTGAGGGAGAGAAAAAGCATATAAAGGTTTGAAAGAAAACAAAGCCAGCAGGTAGGAAAGTGGGGTTAACTGGGGCGAATCTACGCATAACAGCGACGGGCTGAGCCGAAAATGCTCGTGTTCCCAGATTTATATATCGGAAAGGTTTGTGTGAGCTTGTTTGTTCATTGAAGTTTGAAGTTTTTACTGACTTTGGAAGAGATAGCTGATGGCAGCGCGTAAACTTTAACTGCCAACGTTCAGAGGTTACAACAGGAGCTGAGCAGGCGTTCTGTTTTCTCCCGTATCGTAAATTCCTAACAAACTCTCAAGATTCCGCCTTTCACGTGGCCATTAATACACAAACGCTTTCACCTTTACGTACAAACCAATTCACAACACGAGGTTCATTCGGGGTGAGTGGCTATTAAATAAAAAGGCTCATATCATTAGCCTTTTATTTTACAAACTCCTTCCATCAAATGATGCTAAAAACAAACCGGTAAATTTCGAGGAATTATGTAAAAAAAATATATCTTTATCTTCTCATTATCTGTGCATATTTTACAAGTTTTATCGCATTATTAGATAACATTAGAAATTAACTACTCAATTTTATTAAATTCTTACAAAAAAATACGCGTAAAGTAATTCGGAATCCATCTCTCCTATGTTCAATTGCAGTAAGCTATATGAGTATACTTCATAAATTTCTCAACTAAAGGTTCAACTCAAAGGTTCGGCTCAACTCATCGTCAGTCATACTAACACATCTTTTAAATAACAAATTAAATCAAAGTATTCCAACAATATTTAATATTTTCATCTTTCAAAAATAAATACAGTATCGATGTTCAATACTGGGGAGAATGTTGAACGTTACAGAAGTGTATAAAAAATCAGTTAAACCAGCCAAATGTAAGGTTGTAAGCCATGAGATTCTAGGACTTACATTATCTTCCGTGTAAAAATTATAGATGTTTTATCTCAAGTTGAGATACCTATATTAATATGTCATCCAAAAGGTAAAAAATTCAGTGGTTGACAGAATGAATATTTAAAAAATGTCATTAAATATTACAATATGAAGATGATAAACTTATTTCACGAATATTGTTCGAGTATACTATAAAACAAATACAGTTTTTTGCAATATCAAAACGTACATTTGTTATTTTTTTTAAAGAAAATAGGTTTTATTTTAAATTTACAACTTCACTTTATTTTTTCTATGCATATGTATGAGTACATAATGTACTGCCGTGGTAAAATTAACTCAGGCCTCGACTTACCCCTCGTAACAAATAACCCTCTTGTACCCTATACCCACCTGTCAGGTAAACACCTCAATCTCTAACCCACACATCACGTGTCCGATCTAACAAGGAAGACGTTTTGAAATGATGGCAACATTGAGAGGGGGAAAATATTGAACACGGCAAAAAGGTTTTTAATTCAAGCTTTTGACACGTTAATTTTATTCTACGATCGAAATGTACCTGAAAATAGAAGTACATATTTATTGAAAATGTTGTAGGTTTGAAAATAAAATCCAATGCATGCCATATTGACTATATGACATTTGATATACATATCGCCCACTCCTTTCAAGAACGTCATAAATCAAAAATCGACTATTTTTAGTTGTGCGTATTTTTGGAATGCCCAGAAAATGTACTATATCCCAGCAAAAGAGGCATATTTTTAACTTAATATTTACCCGCTACAAGGCAGAAAGTGTTGTTTTTGCATTTTGAAGAAAAGGTATTGTTTAATTTAAAAAAAAATATATACTAGTTATTTTTCAAATGGAGAAAAAACCTTAAGGTTCAACCTAAAAAGATCTGTTGCACAATAAAAATTTTAACAAGTGGCTTGATATTTATTTTTAATACATTGTATTAAATTTTTAAACTTTAATAACGTTCTCCTGAAAAATCAAGTTTTTGATTTATGACGTTCTTGAAAAGAGTGAGCGATATGTAATCTATAAATCAAAGGTGAATTTTGAACTCTTATAAAATTGGTCTATTGGCATATTAATTGCAGTAAATTAGATAAAAAAAAACACACCACTTATTTTGTTTAGTGCTTAAATAGTCAGGAATATTTACGATAATGTAATCATTGGATTTTTCCGTTGCGAGGTAGTGTTTTACTTTTTTTATTCATTTCGTTAATTGATTCAGCAGTCACTTTGTGGAAAAATCTATACATTGAGGTCTTATTTTGTAAATACCTTGATTAATAGTGGTATTTACTTAGTAAAACTTAAATTAAAAATTAAATTATTTCATCAACCAAATTGTCATGCAATCATGTATGACATGGCCGAATGATATGATTTATTTCGAATCAACCCATTATCATGGAATAACATTAAACGTTAATTTTTACTACATCCCAAATGTGGCATCCAGAAAGAAGATAAAATGCAATTATCTCTATCCAGGAAAAAAAACGATAAAGGGCTGTGACATGCTGAGATTAAGACGAAAATTAAATGAAAAAAATCATTTGTCAAATCAAAAACGCTTAAAAAATATTATTACAGGTTTATTCATCATTTTAATGAATTGGCATAAAAAAGCAGCGTTAATGTAGCACGTTGAAAACGTATAAAAAAAGTGTAAAAGGGTAGTTTAATTGGAAGATTCTTGGAAATTCTCTAGATTTGTGAAGAAGTATTTGGACACACAAAATGTTAAAAATTAAAAACATTTAAAAATATATTATTAAAACTTTTTCCATAAATTTAATGAATAGGCGCAAAATAGGCAGCGTTATTGTAGTACGCTGAAAACGGAACAAAAAATACGTACCTATAATGTGTAATGGGGTGGTAAGTTATGACTCTTAATCCGACCATTAAATGGGTAGAACTCCTCTAATATAGTGTCCAGATACCTAATTTACTCGAGTCTCGATCGCACAATCTACGAGGTAGGATGGGTCCACGGTGGAGAGGGAATCCATTCGGACTTTAATTAAATATGGGGACGCGCGAAATACACCCCATTGGCGTTGAGTGGATGAAAATAACGCAGCGGTGGCCTTCGTAAACTTATATGAACTTTTGTTTTTGTATCCAGCGACGTCCTGTGCCAAAATTATAGCAAAAATATATATACGGGATGGATTTTTACTATATTATGCGTAAAAACGTATCTCAGGACACTTCTGTGATGTAAGACTTCTCTATTTTTCCAGAAGAATAGATGAATCGTATCACTCAAATTAAATAAGTTTTAAGAACGCTGACTATTTTGTTATTAAATTTGACCTTTGTTTAAAAAAAATAAAACTTCGAAAACTATAGTTGTTTTCATCGACAGATGATAGTTTAAACTGTTAAATTGTTAGTTTTAACGATCACCTGTCGATAAAAATAACTGTAGTTTTCGAAACTAGTCCTGTGTAATGAAATAAAATTCAAAATTCTACGTCATTCAACCAAGTTAATGACGAATCACTTAATAATAATATGTGAGTTGATTCATTGATAAAAATAAAGAAAATAACTTCTGTAGTAAAAATAGGACACAAACCTTCACTTCTTATTAATTTAATAAAAAGTAAATTTTCTATAAAGCGTGTTATAAACTTATTTAACATTTATCACTAAAATAAAAAAATAAAAAAATACTTTTTGATTTCACAAAATGATGAACACATATGGCATTTATTTAATGAATATAGTATGTACAATAGTTACCGACTTAGATATTTTGTACGCACGATGTTTCAATGACTTGGTATGTGTGTAGAACACATATTTATGATATTAGTGTACCATGTAATATGTAGCATGAAGGGCCAATGAAAAGTTAGGTGTATCAATCTTCCCCTCAAGAGTGAGAGGATTTGCAATATACGTATGACGAAATGTTTGCGTGAACTTTTGATGTATGCATACTAGGAAACTTCGAGGCCGTAAATTGGACTTTGGAGGAGATACATTCGAGCACTCACCGCGTGTAAACTTAATAAAGGTCAAACCAAATTTATAGCGCAGTCCAAAGTTATTTCAGTGTCTCCCTCGGCCATAAGTTAAGTCTCTCTCCCCTCAAAGTGTACTGCGATAAGACGACGGTTCTATGTAAATAAAATCACTGGAAACCGACAAGGCAGGCTTAATGGTTTGCGATGGCGAGAGATAGATGGCGACTCGTGTCTCTAAATACGCTGCTCGTGGTTTGTGTCTTGGCTAAAAATATCCTTTGTTTACAAACAGTTATTCTATTTTTAAACCAACCAAATTTGATTGTTTTCGTAAATAAAAAAAACAACTGTTTTTACGACATATTTATTATTGGAATAAATTGAAATGAGGAAACTTATATGAATTCGCAAATTAAAACTTTAGAATATTTTTACTTAAAACGTTGGTCCGTGAAAGAATTGCGATTTTTTCAGTTTGCTGGGACACCACGAAGGAAGATCAATTACATTATCTGATGTGTAAACATTTCTAAAGTCTAGTATTCCAAAAAAACTTATCATAGAAGATAGTTTTATTATTCATTCGACAATATGTTTAAATAATGAAAAGGTAGCTAAAAATAAATAAATAACCATAGGAAATATTTCGAATATTTCCAAATTTTTGTTCAAAAATTTTGGATTTCACTCCACTATTTATCTATTTTTTTTAATTAATGTTAACGTGCTCGTAGATGAAGAAGAATGGGTTTACGACTTGTCTGGTTTAAGTGATCACATAAAAGGCTTATTTGACTGTATTTCCTATGTTATCATCAGAGTTGATTTGATAAAAAACGTACTGGTGTTTAAATTGTATATCCATACAGCCATATAGGGTTAATAATTATTTTTAACCTTCTGTTTATAGGCAGTGGGCTGTGTTACTTATGTTCTGTCAATACTCATGGCGTTAATTGAAAATTCTGAATAATATACATATCAAATCTGTGTTTTAAATGGTGATTTGGTTTATACCCGCTCGACCTCATACTTAGTATATAGTGTAATATACCTATGAATGCCAAATATAATATTAAGAACGGAGTCACTGTGTCAACGTTTAGAATCCTAAGAATCCGAACAAGTCATTCAGTTTATATGCAGCGTAATGGGAAAGGACGCCATGAAAACACTTGACCTGGATTATTTTAGTAGGGGCATGTACTCTTCATTAGGAAGTTTAGGGCAAGGGGCGATCTTGACAAACTGATTCAATTTATATTTTCAATTTACATAATCTGACTATTTTGGACTTTTTCTATGCTTTTTGTTTTATAAAACTTCTACACCGGTGAATGCATAATGTTGGAGATATGACATATCGCTCACTCCTTTCATAAGAGTCATATTTCTAAAAACTTGATTTTCAGGAGATCATTTTTTAGATAAGTTTTAAAATATAATAAAATGTATTAAAAATAAATATCAAGCCACTTATAGAACTTTTTACTGTGACAACGGATCTTTTTAGGTAAAACCTGAATGTTTTTTCTCCATTTGAAAAATATTTAATGTATTTAAAAAAATTATTTAACAATAGCTTTTCTTCAAAATGCAAAAACAGCACTTTCTGCCCTGTAGCGGGTTAATATTGAGTAAAAATAGAGTACATTTTCTGGGCATTTCGAAAACATGCACAACTGAAAATTTTGATAAATAATTTTTGACCGATTTTTGATAAATGACGTTGTTGAAAGGAGTTAGCGATATGTGTGAGTATTTAAGATTTGTGCTGATATTTCTTGGTTGAACTGCATTTTATATAATAAATCAACAATTACGTACATAGTTTTTTCCACTTTTATTTTATTTAAACAAGTAATCGGGTTTCAAATCAGACTGGTCTAATAATGTCGGAAATTATGAAATGGTCACTGGCCAAATAAAATATTAGTGGTAAAAAACTATTTGTTTGTTGTTTTATAATAAACGGATGTGTATTTTAAAAAAAATGTTGTTTGAAATTCAAATGTTTGTCCATAATTTTATTTAAATAAACATACAGAATCAATTGCTTTAGAAAAAGTATTTTTCTCTTGGGAATTATTAAACATGAAAAAATTGCAATGTATTTACTATTCAAAACACATATAATAAAAAAATGTGCTTATATTATTTAAGGGAAAAATGTTTTTGAAATATTTTTTTTTCATTTATTACACTAAATAAAAATCGAATCAAGTTATTTCAGAGATCTCCTTTTTTTTCCTCTTCTTTGCACCCATGATGCATGGGCACTGCATCAAATTGACAATATATTAAGTTGATCGCTGATATGAAGGAAAAATGGTCAGTATAAATTAAATAAATATTGGAATAAAAAAACTGA
Source organism: Brachycentrus maculatus (assembly GCF_059751285.1). Taxonomy (NCBI): domain Eukaryota; kingdom Metazoa; phylum Arthropoda; class Insecta; order Trichoptera; family Brachycentridae; genus Brachycentrus; species Brachycentrus maculatus. The sequence goes on along the minus strand of NW_028280831.1, from coordinate 149,268 downwards.
TATTATTTTGATCAACTGAAAATCAGTCCTCGGAACATAATAGTCAAATGCGATAACCACCATACTACGGAGTCAGACAAAGGGTGGGGGGAATAAAATAAGGACAAAGATTAGAAGTCCATGACGTACTACGAGACTACAAAACTACCAATTTGACATTCATATAAGACAATTAAGTCACACTAAGGCAGGTTATTAAACCAAAAGCTACTTCAATAAATAAATAAATTAATTAATAAAATCATAATATTACAAAATTTAGAAACAGTATTAATTACATTTAATTTTTTTTATTTACCTAACGCATAGAAAATGATTATATTAAATTTTTCGATTTTCTGAAAATGTTAACAAGTTCACGTTAAACAGCTTTCGTCATCAAAATTATAATTTGATTACCGATATTAAATTTAATGATAATGAAATTAAAATTATGCGCCCTAAGAGGCATTCCCGTTATACTACGATAGAGAGGTTCGATCGGATGTTGAAGATCATTGAGATGTGCGTTAACGAGAGGATGAAGGCATGCTATAAGTGACGGAATAACGCAGCGTCCTTTTCTGTGCCTCACTGGCGTATATCGCTGCTATGGGGCTGGATAAAGGATCGTAATGGAACAAGTGTTCCGGAAGAGGTCCCCACCCACACATCCACCGTAGCAAGGTGCAAACCGGACCACGGAAGTGTGTAAAATTGATCTCCTCTATATTTAGATATACGACCAACTGATTTTTGCCAAATGATAGATATAAATTTTGTACTTTTACACTTTATATAATGAACTAAATAGTTTTTTTCCCCATGTATTGTATTTGACCAGTAACCAGGTGTCGTCGTTACGGATATCATCAGACTGATAAGCTAGACAAAATTCTATGTTACATATTTTTACAACAGCTCACTGGTCAAATAAAATAAATGTGGAAAAAACGACATAATTTTTTTTAATATGAAATATTTTTTATTATTAATTTAAATCCATTTATTTGAATAATAATATTTTTACAAAAAATATTAAATAAACATCACTATTTTAAGAAATTTGTATCTTTTTATAATAACGCTTTGTCTTTTCAAAAAAGATACTAAGAATATCGTTGGAATATACTTTTTTCAATTTTAGATTTAAATTTAACTTTTTAAGGAATTGCATTGCAGAATTGGTTTCCACGTGGAGAATTAAAATTTGAAAAATATATTGTTGTTGGTTTTATTAAGAATAACATAAACATTTATAATTTTGTTGAAATTGCTTGGTATTATGCATTAGAAATAATTTATGGATGTCATTGTTTTAATTTTACAGTTTGAATGTTTTTTATGATATAAAGAATTAAAATAAAAAAAACAGTGTTTACTTTTTTTTTAATATTTGAAAATAATTATTTCGTTAAATAGCAAAGATATAAGATAATAAGCAAGAAACTACAATCTTTGCTCTAATTTAAGAAATGTTTCATTTCTTGGAAAAGGTTTAATATATTCAAATACAGTAAGGATACAAAATATAATATACTTCAGACGGCGAAAGTTAATGAAACCAGTCATCCGGAGATTCTATCAAACATCGGAATAAGAACGAGGCTACGCTCTTTGATGCAAAATAAATAAACTACCACCGCACGTATTGATTATACATAAAAACTTTTTCCGACTTCTTCATTCAGCTTTGACTTCTCACATTTCTGTTGCGGGGAAAGTGTTATTCCACGGACATAAAATGTAACCTTAGGAAAATTATATAGACGAAACTTTTCTATGGATATGCGGATTCTCAGAAACAAACACCGCAATAAAATTACGTTACACTTAAAGTTTTAATGCCTTGTGTAAGGGCGTAACGATCTAGGGTGGAATCAATATCCCGGTCCACGCTGGATTGAAAGCGGTAGCCCCAAAAGTCATCTGTATTTGAACAAATCATGGAATTTACTGCGTTGTTCGCGAACCTTTTAGCTTAAAAAGGCAAATTTATTGATAAGGCACGTGTTTCCCATTCGCCAGTTCCCTTCTCGGGCGTGTGAATATAAAACTACCACATCTTACTGCCCATTTAGCTGGAGGCTTTCAAAATTTGCTAACATTATATATGGTCCTTTCGTGGAATAAAGACTTAAAGGCTAATATGCACATATAAAAGGATGATAAAAAAGTTATTACACGAGTTGTTGCTTCTTAAATGAGTAAAAATATTTTCTAGTAACACCTTTACAGCCAACATAAGTTAAGATATTTCATTATTTATATACACATATATATATATATATATATATATATATATATATATATATATATATATATATATATATATATATATATATATATATATATATACATTTATATATATATATATATATATATATATATATATATATATATATATATATATATATATATATATATATATAAATATATATATATATATATATATATATATATATATATATATATATATATATATATATATATATATATATATATATATATATATATATATATATATATATATATATATATATATATATATATATATATATATATATATATATATATATATATATATATATATATATATATATATATATATATATATATATATATATATATATATATGTGTATATATATATGTATATATATATATATGTATATATATATATATGTATATATATATATATATATATATATATATATATATATATATATATATATATATATATATATATATATATATATATATATATATATATATATATATATATATATATATACATATATATATACATATATATATATATATATATCGGTAGTGTAAAGGCAAAGGGGTATATCTGTCTCAGACCAAATTTTAAAGGAGAGCAAAAACAAACTCGTGAAATTAAATAAATCATTTGTTTTATGTATTTTTATAAAAACATAACTTTATAAAACTACAACATTTTAAGTGTGTCCAAATACTTGTTCACAAAATCTGGATTATCTCCAATTACAGGAAAATAAAACTAAGTAAGTACTGCAAGTACAGCTATATCCTTTGGCCAGATTATGGAATATATATACAAATTTTATTAGTTATTTAGTGATAGAAGCAGTAAATTATGGTGTCACCAAAATAAATATAATAAAGAGAAGCGCTGCGGCGTAGTTGGATACGCATTCGACTGAGAAACTAAAGTCACGGCCTCAATTTTTAAGAAAATTAGACCAATAATTATTTTTAATTCGTCTAGGTATCTGTGGTATATTTTTCACATTTCCGTTTTGCATCATTAATATCTTTCCAGCAGATAAACTCTCAATACGTAAAATAGGGTCTGCAGGTTATTGCGTTAAAAAATAAATCAATGCAATCTTCCCAGTTTTTTATGTTTGCATTACATGTTGAATAATCACAAACTGAGTTTATGAACAATATATTATTAAATCACAATTTACGGAAACAAATAAAAAAGGCAATAAAAAGCAAACAACCCTTAAAAGGAAACCATAACGCGTGAGTTGTTTATTACTGCCAATCGAGATATCGCAGTATCGCCTTGTGCTCATCCTGATTCAAAATAAATTATTATTCCTCTCTGCGGATCGTTCAATCGGCTCGCACACCTGCATCTAATGTTTACTTCCCAAAGAAAACAACTGGTATGAGAAAATTATAAATTAATTAATTTTCTTTGATATAACGATCCAGCAGGAATATCGTTTCAACTTTTTATTATTATGAAATATTAGACACACATTATTCATAGATTTAACAAAATATATATGTTTACATATATATATATATATATATATAAATATATATATATATATATATATATATATATATATATATATATATATATATATATATATATATATATATATATATATATATATATATATATATATATATATATATATATATATATATATATATATATATATATATTTATTTTTGTTTTTTTTTTTGTTTGCCTCCGTAGTGTAATGGTCAGCATGCTCGCCTACCGTTCTGGAGGTCCCGGGTTCGATTCCCTGGGGGGTTTAATAAATATAAGTGATTTTTTCACTCTAATATTTATTAAATATTACACTGGGCTGGTACCTGAAGTGGAGGGCTGATCACCTTTCCTTCATGTGTAATCGATCGAGATAACACTGCGTTTATATGCAGCAGTGCCCTATGCACCATTGGGGTGCGATAAAGGATTTATTATTATACATACATATATATATATATATATATATATATATATATATATATATATATATATATATATATATATATATATATATATATATATATATATATATATATATACATATATATATATATATATATATATATATATATATATATATATATATATATATATATATATATATATATATATATATATATACATATATATATATATATATATATATATATATATATATATATACGAGGATGTTTATTTATTTCAAAACAACCATTTTACAAAATTAATTCGCATTAATTTTAAATTACGATATATTTTTTCTTTTACTGGTATCTCAACACAGAAAAGAAAGTATACAGAAGTCTGTATATTTTTAATGTTTAAAATTTGTCAATAGCTGGTTTGAGTGATTTCTTTATTCACCTGTGTAATATTCACCGTTCTAAGGCGTAAGCACTGTTTATGCTCGGAATTCCATAATCTTCTTTATCTATTTATTCGTGTCTTTTTTTTTGGAGGGGAACAGCGTTTTTTTTTATGTTAAGATAGAAGCCAGAAAATGACTTGAATTGTATTTTTTTATAACTTTATGAAATACATATAAAAATCCATATTGAAATTAAAAAAAAAATATCTTAGAAAAATAATTTCTAAATATAATGAATTTGGAAGATAAATATGAATACTTAAATATTCGGAGCCGTTTATAAGAATCTCTTAGTAGCTACGATGCTTACCATAAATTTAAAATATTGGGACCCATATATCCCCGTTCTATATGCCAACACATATTCACTTCGTATCTTTTCTACCATATATTATGTGTAGATTCACATGTACGTAGATGCACTTCGGTTTATATGATGCAATGTATACAGGGCGCTCCAAAAAAGCTAAAACCTGAAATTGAATCTACGATCGTGCCTAGTCCCTCAAGGTACATTTCCCCCGGGGAGGAACTGGTGGTTTGTTTTAGGGTGGGTGGTGATCGAGGGGTTAGAACCAACATGAGACGAGCAAAACATCGGAAGGGTATCGACCGTGAAAATAATGACTGCCATCACACACCCCCACACCCCGCCCGCCCTGCATCACATGGGTACATCACACCCCCGACGTTAGATATTGGGAACCGGCACAAAGGTTAATCCACTGATGAACATTTTTATAACGTATAAAAAGTCTTCATAGTTGTCCTAAAACTGGCTCCGCTAATAAGGTTACTTCATAAAAGTAAGGAACGTTTTATTTAGTACATTTTTGACATTTTAACAAAGATGAAGTAAAATATGATATTAACAGGGATAAAGAAATGTCATAGACTGGTTAAGTGATCTCTTTACACACGTGTAACATTCACCATTCTCCCCTTGATTGACAACCATACTTCTAATTTTTGGAACTCATACATTTATCATAAATTTCATTATACTTCACAATTGAGTTCATAACAGCCATCTATGGATAGATCGAGAAAGCTTTTATCTAGCAGACAACTTTTTACTAAGTTAAAGGGACATTTTTATTTATTACATGATAAAAAATTACAATGTACAATAATGTTAGTTTTTCAGTGCTGTGAACACATTTTACAATATTTATTGACTAAATTATTAAAAAAAATGCTTATACATTCAAATACGACATGACCGATTAAAACTAACTTTTATTTTCCATAAAATAATTATTGTATATAACTTGGAGTTGTAATACAATACATACAACGTGTTACGTATATGAGTACGTACAAAAAAAAATTAGTTAAAATATGAATTCATTACTAATAATGAGAATTGAAAATTAAAGGTTATAAAATTTATCATTCGTAAATGTAACCATTTGAAAGAAGAATAACTGATAGATCAAAACATTTTTTCTAAGCGACCTGTTTACCATAACTGTTTAAAATAAAGTCAACAAAAATAATTACAAATAAATTGGTACAATCAATATGTATTCTATTTCATTGTGTGCGACATTTCTTCTCACAATGGTTCAAATAAAGAGATCGAAACGTTGTTTTGAAATATGGTGTGAAAGGAAATAGTGTGCATGGAAAGGCATCATCATTTATCATGATTATTGTCTTTGCAGAGCAATTTACGTTAGTATACGTTATTTATCATTGGGTATCAGTTCCAAATCAAGTTTGATGATCGGTTGTCCAAATGGTGAAGTCGGGAGTTACGCGCGGTACGTTTTACGCAATACGGAGCATTGAAACATTACGCGTCAGGTTTGTTCGATTGCAATCTGACCATCCTCCAGAGGGTTTGAATAATTCGGGTCGAGATGCAATCTAGAATGTTGGCCCAAAGTCCCCGCGATATGGCCCAATTGGCGGTCCGACCGGAGGCCATTTGTAACAGTCGCGGCCCATTGTGAGCGGCTGGCTGAAAAATGGCGGAAAATCTTCCGACAATATTGACAATGGAAGGCCGAATAATGATGAGGTCGGAGGATCGCGGAGGAAAAGAGAAATTTGCATGGCTAACGACCCCGGAGCGGATATTAAAGCGTGTACCTACTGGTAGCGGCGCTGGAAAACTTTTACAAAAGAACCATCGAGACATAAGTTAAAGAAGGGTCAAAAATGTACTTTTGTAACTATAATTTTGATAACGTAATGGAAGCTTAATTTCCGAGAATATACGCGCAGGTAAGTTTAAAATATGAAATAAAATCTCTAGAGAAATAAAGAAAGTACAATATTTTATGGACCTACATATCAAACCAATTATACTTCTCATTATTTAGAGAATAACAAAAAAATACATTGAATGTTCACAATTGCTGTATTATTATATAATTGTATTTGTTGCATTGTTAAATTTTTGGTGTTTTTTGTAAATAAAATAACTGGTTAAATTATATGCTTAGAAAATTAAAAAAAAATCTGGTGGGGATCAAGTATGTGAATTAATCCAAGATTTGGACCATACATACAAACACATAGAATCTTTGCTTAATACATGCTTTCCCTCTTCCAACATAGATGGCTGTTGTGAACTCACATGTACTATGTCACGAGATAAATATATATATATATATATATATATATATATATATATATATATATATATATATATATAAATATATATTATCAAAGATACTGTCCGACAAAATCCCCAATCTTGATTTATTTAAAGCGTGGCATGTAGACTAATGAATTTCTTCTACGATGTCCATTTGTTAAAAAAACATGTAACGAAAATGAATGTACGTGATAAAGTATTTGTTTGAAGGCTTGTATATATATTTACTGTTTCTATAATAACTAAAAGAACATTTCTGAAGCTATCTATATATCCTCGAAGATATTTGTTAAAGTTAAATCACTTTGCATACTCGTACCGACCGTAGAATTGATACGTGACACAAGTTTCCTTCGAAACTCGGGCTCCTTTATTCCTCGGGCATGTAAAACTAATCGCAGTTAGGTGGGGGATGTAGGCGAGCGAAAAAAGAAAGCACAAAACGAAAAGGGCTGGGAAATTTAGCGACGAATCATGCGCTAGATTAATCCCTCGCGCTGGATTAGAGGATTAAGTGAGACCGGAGATTGTACATAAATTACTGGAGACATGTCTAATTGGTTATATTGGAAAAAGGAAGAGCGACTTCCCGCAGGATTTTTTCTCGGGGTCGCTGCAATGAAAAGTAAACGTGACGTACCACGGACCGGCTTCTCTTTATTCATTGGAACAAACAGCGCATGCAAAGTTTTTTAAGTGCTCCAATTCATTGCCATTTAAATATCCGATTACGTAAACTTAATTTGATTCAGATTATATTAACTTGGTATGAAGTGGTGAGGTCAAGAGTCGGAATAATCGGCGTGTATGATGAGATGTATGAATGCGGAAGAGGCGATTTTTTGTGCAAAGACATTTATGTGTGACGTTCAATTCTCTTTGGCTACCCCTGCAGAGAAGCGGCGTGGTGGTTAGGTGATTTTTTTAGTGTATATTCACATTTTAACAAAGAAGAAAAAATATTAGTATTTAAAGGACTTAAGATCATATTATGGGCTGGTCATATCATGAGCACTACACTACTCAAATTCAGGAACTTGTTTATATATTCTAAAATAGATAAGTTTTTTTTAACATTTGGATTCTCGGCAGCAATAATGGTTGAGATGAAAACGCTTTTTACTTAGCATTAAGTGATCACTTGAACTAAGTTATGACAGGTCGTTAGAACTGTAAACATCCAGATTTCCATATTCGTTTTCATCTATAATAAGATATCTATGTAAATAATTTCTAAGTGAAGAAAACCAGATTTGGGGACCAGGATGCATATTATTTTTTGACATCTCATCAAAGATGAACATGGAAGTCTGGGCATTTACGGGGCTGACGACTGTCATAGGCTGGTTTAAGTGATCGCTTTACACACGTGTAACGTTCACCAATTCTTATTCATCTTTGATGAGATGTCAAAAATATAATTGGTGAACGTTACACGTGTGCAAAGAGATCACTTAAACCAGCCTATGACGGCCGTCAGCCCCGTAAATGCCAAGACTTCCATGTTCTTCTTCATCTTTGATGAGATGTCAAAAAATATTATAAAAATAACTCCTAGTATTTGGACACACTCAAAATGTGTAGACAAGGATACACTCAAAATATTGTAGTTCACTTTGCATATTTAAAATCGTTAATTATTTTGCCAATTTTTTTGTCCGCCTCCGTAGTGTAATGGTCAGCATGCTCGCCTACCGTTCTGGAGGTCCCGGGTTCGATTCCCAGGGGGGTTTAAGAAATATAAGTGATTTTTTCACTCTAATATTTATTCAATATTACACTGGACTGGTACCTGAAGTGGAGGGCTAATCACCTTTCCTTCATGTGTAATCGATCGAGATAACACTGCGTTTATATGAAGCAGTGCCCTATGCACCATTGGAGTGCGGTAAGGGATTTATTACGTTGCCAATTAAATAAGATCAAAGCGATTAGGTAAATTTTAACCAAATAAATATCGAGTTACGTTACACAATCGCTTTTCCACCAAGCAAAATAATTAAAAAGTTCGACACATGCATAAAGTTGTAATTTAAATTTCACCAAAAATCTCGTTTGAATACGCTCTTTGGATTAATACGCCGCTGGCAATACGGGGGAGACGTACTCGGGTAGGTATGATGGAACTTTCTTGAGATTGGGCCAGAACGCAGAACGTACGCACACCAAACGAAGGATGTATTATTCAGGTGTCAAGTTGAATCCAAAGTTGAATCCAATAAGCTCGCGCGTACTTTCGTGGCAGTCCCTTAGGGAACTTCGTAGGAGAGATGTGCGATTCTCAAGCTTTTTACTTTGATAATTGTAGTCGTTTCTACCTTATAATATTAGTATATAACCACTCACTGAGATTTTTATGTCTATCGGTTTCGAGACGTACCCGTCTCTTCGTCAGGACAATCATTATTACAGCATGCAAACAATACCACCCTTCACCACCATAGCACCATTTATACACTTAAAACTACACAAAATGTTTAACACATTCGTAGTCGTTTCGTTGGAAAATTGTTTTAACATGGCTAAAATGAAATATATTCAAACCCCTTATCCGCACCCCAATGGTGCATAGAGCACTGTATCATATAAACGCAGTGTTATCTTGATCGTTAACTCATGAAGGAAAGGTGATCAGCCCTCCGCCTTAAGTACCAGTCCAGGGTAATATTGAATAAATATTAGAGTGAAAAAATCACTTACATTTATTTAACCCCCCCTGGGAATCGAACCCGGGACCTCCAGAACGGTAGCCGAGCGTGCTGACCATTACACTACGGAGGCGGACAAAATATGCTAAAATATTTCAACGATGAAGTAAGTAGTATATGTAAGAACAAACATAAAATAATATTGTGTTATCAGGATAACTACGTGAAATATAAAATTCATCAATTGATTCGGCAGTCATTTTTTGGTAATAATAAAAACTTCTTACCAAAATAACTAACTTTTTAATTATTTTTTTACTAGTTTTTTTAAATGAATAACCCGCAAAGCCTCTATTAGAGGCTTGTCTGCGGATAGAATAGTAAGGATATGGATGGTAAATATGAATATCACAAATACCAGACCAATTGAATATAAATCTTTCTTCGATTTATTTTGCACTTGGCGGAAATCGAACGTTTCGCAGTCGAGCGTCTACTCAACTACGACACGGCACCTGTTATTTTAAAATATATCGTTTTTTCATTAATTTTGTCCGCCACCGTGGTGTTATGATAAACATATTTAGTTACCGTTCTAGAGGTCCCATGTTCGATTCCTGGGGGAGGGGGTAAAAATAAATTTTCGTGATTTTACACTCTATTGTTTATTAAATATTACCCTGGACGCAGGAGTGATCACTTTGCCTTCATAACGACCAAGATAATACTGCGTCAATACGATAAAGTGCCCTATGTACCATTGGGTGTGGATAAAAGTTTGTAGTACTAGTACTCATTCGGTTGATTTTTAATGAATTTTTAATTAATGAAGCGTCAAGAGTAACAAGTGAAGATAGAACATTGAAGCAGGTAGATAATTTGCATTGGATTTGGTTTGCAAATTGTGTAATTAAGAAAAGTACTTATTTTTATTTCATTTCAGAATCATTTTTTGTTTTGAGAAACACCTTCTTTTATGTGCGAGTTGGGAGTTGCGACACACTTCTAGGATTGCATGGAAATTCTACAGGAAATCTGCCTCTAATATCCGTCCAAATATTAGCTAGGCTACTTAGGTAAATCTTTCGCACGCAATATATATGATATTCCTAAATTATGCACTCGTCAACGCGGGGGGTGCGCATGTATCTGACGTGTGTAAGGGCTGTAGGTATACTTCAACCCTGCGGCACTGAGGGTTGTATGGCAAATGAGTGTTTGTAAGTCAGAGATAGATTTGCCTCTAGATCTATGCGGTATATTGTGGTTTCGGAATACATATTGATATGTTATGTATACAAACATGAATTTATTTAAGTGCATATATAATATTTGTATATTTATATATATATATATATTTATATATATATATATATATATATATATATATATATATATATATATATATATATATATATATATATATATATATATATATATTTAAATATATATATATATATATATATATATATATATATATATATATATATATATATATATATATAAATATATATATATAAACATATATCTATTTGTGTATGTATTTGTTAGTTTTCAGTAAAATTTTCAAAATGTAATAATTAAACCGTATATATGTTACATATTATAAATATTATTGAAAACAAAATAATATGTAGTTTCAAAGTGCAAATTTCATTTTAAGGTAGAAGTTTTAATGTTTTAATTTTATTCAAAGGATTTGTGCAAAGTTATTGATTGAATTTATTCGAATGGGAATAAAAAAAAGAGATAATGATATGATACCTGATTTATACTTGTGGTGTAAAACACAAACACCGAGGGTGGAAATACGAAAGTTCAATAAACTGGGAATGTAAAGATTTCGCTTGTATCTTTTATTGTTTCTGTTGGAAATATTTCTCGCATCATAGATTTAGCAAAAGGTTTCTTTAGGGCTCATAAAGTATCCGTCTGTCAGCGTGCAGCGTGCCTCAAATAGGCTCGATTAAAATAATCGAAATTGTTTCCAGACCCCACCGTCGTTAAGGGGTTAGCCATTCTGCTCTAGTGGGTGTTGATAAGAGAAATTTATGAAAGTATTAAACGTTATGGCTGTAGCGTAATAATGGTCATAATTGCTTTATTCAATGTTTATCGGTCGGCGGAGAGTCTCATCAAGATTCGAGGGTCATTCGGAATATGCCACGTCATATTTCCGGCATTAAATCAGCGCGTTAATCGGTTAAGATAACTTTTATCGAAGTCGCGTATACTATTTAGTTTTCTTATTACAATGGTGAAAAGTTTCCGCACGATTCCTTCAATTAGGGGTTGCCGCTGAGCCACATGACAGCGCTAAGCTTATTATATTTCCCAGGATACGCATCCCCGTGTGTCGTAAATTCCGAAAGCCACGCGATTTTAAAAGTTGCTATCGCTCGGGTATGCTAATGACGTTTGCTTCTTCTCTCTGCTCTCTTCTTCCGCAGTCGGGTCGTAATGCGCCTGGCGTCGTAGGCTCCCGCGGCACGTGCCGCTCTCCGGCATCCATCCTTCCCGGAGGCGGTTAAGGTTTTTAAACTGGATTTGCTGTTAACATTACTGACACAAACTGCCGACGGATGGTAACAGCTGCCGCCTCCCTATCTCCTCCCCCCACCCCTCCGCGCCTACTGCCGTCAGCTGACTGGAGGAAGTGCGGAGTCATCTCTTGCCGATGTTTGTGCCTACGCGTAACGCCGCTTGAAACAACCCGCTCGCGGATAAGTGCCGACTAAATGCAAATCGACAATCCCTTCCCGAAAGTGAAACGCGTCGAATACGTACCGACAAAACTGTGTCGTTAAATCTGATAGCGACTCTTCAGAACTCGACGTCGTGAACGCGAAACACCGCGAGCATCTCAAACTATCGATATTTTTAGCGCCCCGAGAGAGGTCGCGTTAAAACAGCGCAACCTATAAAAATGGATAATGGGTTTCCTTTTTAGGATGTGGCATCGTTTTCTCTAACGAATAACATGAAATTCAATGAACTAGAAATGCCCCGCGAATGCTCCATATACTGTCAATGAGCGCTGGAACACGAAACATGAGCGATAAAACATTCACCGCGTGTTCGGTATTCTTTATTTTGTAACGTGTCTGCGAAGGGGCCGTCGCTGCGTTGTCCCCGATAACTATAAAAAAGTAGAGGCAATATATTTTTGTTATTATGACCTCCCCGGTCTGAGGACCGGGAGAGAATCGGGAATATGTATAAGGGAAGGCGGGATTGGGCATTTCTGGGAATGTAGCCGGAAGGCCCGCGGAGTGGGTGGAGCACGTACGGCGGCTGGGGGCGGGACGCACTCCGTACAGCTACCCACCTCTAGGTAAATGGAGCATGGATAAAGTATTGGACTACAGTTGCTTACGTTTAATGTTTGCGTTCTGTGTAACGTTGCTGTGCGTATTGAAAGCTAATGGCCGGATTTAATATTGACGGTATAAATTAAAAATTTGCGACCCGACGAGGAAAACTTTGGCGATTTAATATTTCTCATTTCAATCGAATCGGTGAAATAAGTTCATAACGCAGTTGTTATTATGATCAATATCCATAACATTATTTGCCTCATTATTGCGCGCCATCTTGCTTATGTATATCGCGTATTAAAGAAATTATATATAAATATGGAAAGTATAGTAATAGTGCCTTATCATTGAAAAAATTATTAATTTTTAAAGTAATCGGTAGAGTATATAAGACCGTAGAGCCTTAAAGTTTTTGTTTATAAAAAAATTATTTAATGCTTATACATATCGGTTATTAAAAAAATCCTATACGAAAATGGAGAATATAGATGTAGGTGCTTTGACCTTAAAAATCGCTGAGAAATAGTCACTTCCCTCGAGTCTACAAAACCACAGTGGCTTAAAAAAAATTATTTTTATTTTTTTTAATGCTGACAAAAATAAGTTATTAAATAAATCATATAAAAATATGGAAAATATAGTGGTAGGGGCTTTGATTTTCGACATAGCTGATAAAAGTTATTAACTTCGTGTAAGCGGTTGAGTCTATAAAAAAATATTTAATTTAATTTTTAAAGTCGACTTATTTTGATGAGATGCCTATTTGCAATCAGACTGCAGTCCATTGCGTTTAAGTTAAGATGTATGTTTTGTATCGAGCGAATTAGTAAATTTTCGTAACTAATGTTATAGATGCTAACTTGTTTGTTTGATTTATCTTTAAACATTTTGAAGCTTTTATAACATGGGATATTTATCGAAATAATTTATAATTACCAAATAACTGTCAAATTAAAGTTAAATTCAGTAATAAATCTTAATAGGAGTGCGATGCTGATTTGTCAAGACAAGAGATGATCTAAGAACGAGCACAGTTAAGCGCTCAAGACGATGACAGGGGAAGATGGAAGATAAAAATTGGCTATAAACCCGCAGAGTGAATGTCTCCATCAAGTCAGGGCTGAGTCAGCGGATAACATCCTCCAAAAGGGAAGATCTTGTCACTGTCGACTTTTCGAAAATTCTTAGTAGCAGGCTTAATTATTTATACTAAAAGTTTGAATTTCGAGTTAATATGAAGCCATGGATTTGAAGAATATACACCTTATTTATTTATTGTGTAAGATAAATGATGAGGTAATTGGTTATAACTTCATGCGTGTTAAAAATCCATAAATGGGTTAGGATAGGTTAAAGTTAGATTATCGAGATGTAGAAATCCATTAATTGTTTATGCGTTTTTCATTTTTTTATTTTAGTCAGGTTAGGTTCTCATGTTTTCAAAATAGAAAAAATGTTTTTTTCCTACAAATCCTTTATTAAGTTACATTGAAATGGTTGACTTTATAGGAATTTTTAGTCATTTAGATTTTTTTCAAAGTACTATGTTGATAACAATTATGTTAGTTACTGATACCGTTTTTCTTTGTTATAATTGAGTTTCGGACGTCATGGAACATGTCGCTCACTCCTTTCAAGAACGTCATAAATCAAAAATCGTCAATTGTCAGTTTTGTGTGTTTTTGGAATGCCCAGAAAATGTACTATATCTCAGTAAAAGCGGCATATTTTTAACTTAATATTTACCCGCTATAGGGCAGAAAGTGTTATTCTTGCATTTTGAAGAAAAGGTATTGTTTAATTTTTTTTTTAAATAAACTAAATATTTTTCAAATGGAGAAAAAACCTTCAGGTTTTACTTAAAAAGATCTTTTGCACAGTAAATAATTCAGTAACTTGCTTGATATTAATTTTTAATACATTGTATTATATTTTTTAACTTAAAAAAACGTTCTCCTGAAAAATCAAGTTTTTTGATTTATGACGTTCTTGAAAGGAGTGAGCGATGTATATAAATTAATAAATATATGATATGTTTGAAAAAGTGTTATAGTTAATTCTTGTTTAGTGGTTTATGAATAATTGTAGATATTTCAGCTAATATCTACGAAGACTTGATAAAAATAGAGTATTTTATTATGGAAATATGAAAATGTGAAATAGTACTTAGATAAGTAATGGGTATTTGTCATTTACATTCAGAAATGTCACCGAGCTAAAGCCGTCTCCATTGTAACAACAAATTGAACCGAGTCGGCGGCACCGCTCACTTGTCAACTGGCGGAACCCTCCAGATCTCTTGTAATGAAAACGGCAGACATCTTATATTACACCCAAAGTTCGGCCGACACCGGTCCTCGTCTATTAGGAAGTTCGTAGTTGCGAGAGCAGAAGACCTCCGAGTAGTCTTGAGTATCCCCAGTCTAGAGATATAAATATAATATCTCGGCCTCGTTAGCGATACTCGGGTGGAAATTGCAACACGACCCCTCAGGTGGAATCGTTTGCTACCGGGTGCATAAAACCCTGTGTTTATATTTGCGCCGCGCCGCCAGTTTTGCCGCTATGATTAAGGACTGGATTATATATGTACGTATGTCGGAAACGTTCATTAAAATTACAGCAGTTTAGCAACAAAACCGCACTTCTTACATAATGTATTCGCCCAGTAAACTAATAAGGAAGCTGGTGTCTTAAAAGTAAACGGAATATAATATGTAATAACATAAACCTACAAAACCTTTATGTATTGTAGTTATCTCGAAACATTGTTTTAGAATAACTTACTAACTAACTAATCATCACGCCGCTTCCACGCAGGGGTGGGCAAAGAGAATAGAACGCCACACCACTCTGTCTTTGCAAACATTCTTCGCCTCTTCCACGTTCATGCACCTCCTGATACATACCCGCTGATTATAATGACTCCTAACCTGACCACTTTCAAGTATTTAATAACAACAACAAATTAAACTGTACAAAATAAAAACAAGTTTGTTTTAACCACTTTTATTGGTAAAAAAAAACAATAAAAAGTGGTTAAAACAAAGTTGTTTTATTTTATATACTTTATAAAATGTACCAAAAAGCATCTGCGAAAAACATTCAAGAAATAACATGTTAATTCATTTAAGAAAACTGCGAAATTTTCATAAAATTTTACAATGAAAAATAATGACGATAAATTCAGTTAGTTACGCATTGTTCAAGATAGTAGTAAATTTCAAATTTCAGCAATTTGCTTGTCAATTCTAGGTATAGTGGTGAATGTTTCACAATTTGCTAAGTGATAACTTAAACGAGCAAATGATAAAATCCATAAAAACATAATTATATATCCTCACAACGAAAATCTTTTCATCTATGCTCAATAACATTAATGAAATCGATATAATACACCTAATATTTAAATTAACAAGAAAACTAAATATGGTATAATGTGACAGAAGACGCTTACTGATATACATATTTTATCAGATTTATATTATCCACTGACACTTCGTGATGGAATTGCATTTTAAATTTATTATTAGATTAAAACCAATATTTTTAGCTTTTCCACTTTTTTATTTGACCAGCGACCGGGTTTCGTCGTTACCGACATCATCAGACTGGTACATATCATCAGACTGGGACATATTTTATCATTATACCCTCTTTTCATATTTATGTTTAAAAAAGTAAATATTGTAATTTTTACTATTATTAGTTATATCAAATAATTTGGAAATTCATTTAGAAATTTTATTTCGAAAAACGAGTAGAAATTGAATTGTTATCGTCAAAGCTTGAAGTTTTTCATTAACTAATGGTGTTAATTTCCCATTATTGAATGAAAATTTGGTGTGAACATATTTTCTAAAACTCTCCTTATCATTCGTCGTTCACTTTGTTAACTTTGAATGATAAGGAGAATGCTATATTACCATTATTTAAAAAAATTAAACACTTGAATAAACTACTTAAATGAGTTTTATTTATATATACGACTAGCTTCGAAACCTAACAGATGTTTTCATCTTCTGGTAAAAATTAAATCAGTTTTAATAGATTTATATTATCCACTGACACTTCGTGATGGAATTGCATTTTTAATTTATTATTAGATTAAAAACAATATTTTTAGCTTTTCCACTTTTTTATTTGACCAGCGACCGGGTTTCGTCGTTACAGACATCATCAGACTGGTCTGATGATGTCTGTAACGACGAAACCCGGTCGCTGGTCAAATAAAAAAGTGGAAAAGCTAAAAATATTGTTTTTAATCTAATAATAAATTAAATCAGTTTTATTTTAATCAGTAATTAGTTTTAATTTTTACCAGAAGATGAAAACATCTGTAAGTTTTCAAAACTAGTCGTATATATAAATAAAACATATTAAATTGGTATATTCAAGTGTTCAATTTAAAAAAATAATTAATATGTCATTCCACAAAGTTAATGCCGAATCAATAAATTATATTACCACACCACAAAGTTAACAATACTTTTTAACTTTATGCAAAATAATATATTTTCTATTCCAAATGCATGTTAATTTATTTACAACTCGGTACGGACAATATACAGTACCTACCTAAGAAAATAAAAGCAATATATTTCCAATAATATGATTCATCCAAGCATGAAGACATTAAAGTTATAAGTACCGCTTGCTCCGAATCGCAATATTATTCAGCTGCTTCACGGTTTGCAATGTGCAGTCGATTTACATGGGGCGGTGGGTTACTCGATACTAGCTGCTAGAGATCCCGACTCAATAATGTCAAAACAATGCACTTTCATCCTCATTCGAGCGGAAAATAGTGGATATATATCGCCGGAACCGAAGGCTGAAGTGCGCTCCATTTCTTTTTATTGTCAGGTGAGATCAAGTGAGAAATAAAAAGGATTAAAAAAAAACAATATTATAGGTAACGTTTGTAAGAGTTTCTTCTTCTTCTTCTTCTTGTGGCCGGTTTTTAAGAGGGATTAGCCTCCTGCGATGTCGATTCCCAGCTGTCGACCCATTTCTTTGGTGGTCTGCTTAGGAGTCGTCTACCTTGGGGTTGGCCGAACAGTGCAATGTTAGGGAGTCTGGATGGTTCCATTCTCCTCACATGCGCATACCATTGTCTCTCTCGTTGCCTTCCCCACCTAACGACATCTTTGATCTCGCATATTTCCCTTATCCTGGCGTCTCGTAAACTCTTCATTTCTGACACTCTAAGCGCGTTTTTTATGCCAACGGTGTCCGCTCTACTTTTGTATTTTAAATTACCGTCAATTGAGATTTTTTTATAGCTATCTCGACAAAGACGAAGATTTTTTTGGACGGTAATAAAAAAGCTGATTATAGATCGTAAACTGTTTCAGTGCGCCGATTTTCATATTTTCTTTCCAGAAAATGTCTTTCGTCTCTTCTGATATATCAATTTTTTTTAGTACAAACATGTGAAATAGGTACTTAAAATATTTTTAATAATAAGCACATTAAGATTATTTTTTTTACCATTACGGCATTTTACTTTAAAGCTAAAAAATAAATAAAGTCGGCTTTAATATTTCAACACTGGTTTTAATTAGTTTTTCTTGATAGAGAAAAATAAGAATTATATAAAAAAAAACAATTTTCAACTTGACATAAAGTTACCAAAACGGGTTGTTAGGTCGTTAAGAACTACATTTACACCTGACAAATTCGTACCTTCCAAATTGATGTCGACATGTACCATTAAGCTCTATTTACACGGAGAAAGCGACGAGTCTCGATTATTATAAAAATCAGCGAGACGAAAAGATAAGGAATTTATAGGCACCATTAAAAAAACAGACAGCGTAGCATAACACAGAGAATGTCCTTTACATCTCCCGCGGTGATGTTATTTAAACCAGAAGTAATGCAGATTTGAAAAACAAGGCAAAATAGTAGACTTTATAGGAAGATACTGAAATGGACAAAATACAAAGCTCTTATGTATCTTTTAGACATAAATGTTTTTCATGAGAAACGTTAATGAATTTCGCCATAAGTAATACACGTCTTTAAAAAAAACTCTTGAACATCTTTTTCTAAATTTAAAAAAACCGCTTTTAAATGTATGTTTACGTAAAAACAAAAAAGCTCGAGTTGAAACAACATCTTTTGAATAACGTAATTATCAATCATCTAGAGTACATCATATACAAGAAGGCATTAAATAATCTCACAATTGCTGCTTCACAAATCCGCCGCATGATTATTTCTGTTTGTAAGCAGCTTTACAAAAGAAACAGGAAGAAAATTTTCAATTAGGGAAAAAACAGAGCAATATAAGCTGAGAAAGATGAATGCTTTTCAGAACGAGGGGCTTTGCTGTTTAAAATTCAAAGCAATAATCTAGCGCCATTTACAAAGCACTCCGACAAAAGTAACGCCAAGTGTTTTATTGAGTGAGACGTAATGTATGAAGGATTGTCATCTGCTTGGCAGTTGGGAGTATTTCACGCAACGGTGTTTCGTCTTTTTGGGATTATTTTATGTCATAGGAAAAACATTGAAATCTACATGTTATTATTCATTTCAGAGTTTAAAATGATAATTTCAAGTATTCTTTTACCATACAGGTTGTCCCCTAAGTGCTTTTATTCGGTATGTGACGCGGTAAGCTGACAGATGATAGAATGTCCTATTTATTGAAAATATAATAGTTTAAACGCATGATGTACGCAATAAAAGATTTATATTGTTACTTGTGAATAAAATATATATGTCATTTGATTACAAATATTGTAGTGGAACCTCGGGCTACAAACTTATTCCTTTTCTTATATTGTTTGTAACCCGAAACAAATTTTCTGATTGTAAACAATGGAAAATGGATTAAATCATTCTAGGCCTTAAGAACCTTTATAACAAATATTTAACGTTGGATATTCTACAAAAAATAATGAAAATTTAATGCCTTTAATTTATATATATATATATATATATATATATATATATATATATATATATATATATATATATATATATATATATATATATATATATATATATATATATATATATATATATATATATATAAATATATATATATATATATATATATACATATATATATATATATATATATATATATATATATTATATATATATATATATATATATATATATATATATATATATATATATATATATATATATATATATATATATATATATATATATATATATATATATATATATATATATATATATATATATATATATTTATATATAAACTCATACATACCATGCATAACATACTAAAGTGAGAAATGTGAATGTGATCATCCTATTTTGCATTCATTTTGCTGATCAAGCAATCAGAAACTTCCTTTGTTGTTTCATCTTTCCTAGTAGTATTTGATAAATGTAAAAAATATTACCAACTCAAAAGTTAATAAAATATTGAACAACGAAAATTGAATTGTATGAATAAAAAGTGATTTATATTTTTTATTAGAAAAACAAGAAATATTTAGAACATAATGAAAATAAAGAAGTTCGTTGATGGCTACAATCACTGAATCAGTGTTTTCACTGTATAAAAATCCAATATGTATTCGAAATTTAGAGTATCCACGTCTTTCCAAGTTAATGACATCCAATTTCAGCATCACTAGGTCCTTTCTTTTTGGAGAACATAGAACTAGCATGGCACAGTGACCTTTCGGGAACAAAGGCGAAAGGGTCACACCCTTCAGTTCTGTAGGAAGACACGTGCAAGAAAGGCATCAAACAACTGTACCTTGTGATCTGGCGCAGAAGGTATATTATATATTTTTTTGTTAGCAGACTCCCTTTGACGGAACGGTTGAGATTCCTAAAAGGAGCTGCAGGGGAAGAAGAGTTCAGCACACTCAATTGAAAACGGTGTACACATAAAGTGAAAAACAAAAGATCCACTGAGGCGGACCAAACAACGCCACACGCTTTGCATAAAAAGAGCAAAGCAACGCGAAACGGTGTCTTTCTTTGCTTTAGTGACGATTACGCGCGGCTCCGAATGTGGTCCAACAAAAAAACACATTTTAAAATATGTAAATACATTTTTCGATAGCTAACCTACAAATAAGATCAGTTTGATGATACAAAGGTCTTAAAATAATTTTCTTTAAAAAAATTGTGCGTAAAATTTTAAGCATTTTTAACCATTGATTTGTTGGCAGATGAATAAATGTGATGAAATGATTTTCACGTGTATTTAGATAACAAATATCGATAAAATGAATATTAAAGTTATACTCTTCCATTTTTGATGAATTGTTTTATGCCGAAAATCATCCCGCAGGTGAGCAAAAATTTAACAGATAGAGCATTTCATAAAATGATCATTTCATAAATTCATTTCATAATATTTCCTAAGGAGATGTTGCATTTTTAAACTGTACCGTTATTATATCTACGGGCAGCAGGCACAGAAGCTTTTAGTCGAGCACTTCAAGCGTCACATATATATTTTTCCAAAAGAAAACTCAAATTCGCTACTTACATGTAAAATATATATAATATTTACGGCGGTACATAATAAAAAGGAACTTAACATTCATTCCTTGTTATCTCGCGATTGAACAGCATAAATAAACATGTTGGCGAGTGTTGAGCGCCTTAAACGCTGTTAGGATCTTTTGGATAGGCTTAGAGCCCCTTGGGAGTTTGTTTATTTTTTCGTTCCTACAAGGCGCCGGGGTACACACGCGGCTTACTCAGGGCGGTAAATTTGAATTTCCAGTATACAGAGCCGGGCCGACAATGATGAGTGTTGTGCGTAATCTGCGAAGGGCCCCGTCGGAGGATTTAAATATACTTTGCGTAGATTTCGTAATATGGACAAAAAGGAAACAAAATAAGTGTGAGAGCAAGCAAAAAATTTGGCTCCCTAGATTTTACTTACATAATATTAAATAATAATGCATGACGATTTGAAAAAAAAAAGATTTATGACCTTGTTAGAACAGAGTAACTCACGTTTAAAGCAGACTTACCTCACGATAGAGGAACAATATAAAACACAAAGTCCTACTACTAAAAATGAAAACAGGTGATTTTTTATTATAGTTGTAACATAAGACTAGCTTTAATATTAAAATATCAGATATCTTAGTCATGCATGCTTAAATATTTTTTTTTATTAAACATGGTATTGTTGTACTTTATTGTTTTATATATTGTATATTGTCACATGTTTTGAAATGAATGGATATTATGAATTCGCTACTTCACTACCGCTTATGATCCGTCTCCGTAGTGAAGTGGTTAGCAATACCATTCAGACTGAAGCTTCAAGGTTCAATTCCCAGCAGGGTTGAAATAAATATGAAAAATTTCACTCTTATACCCTGGAGCTGTACCTGAAGCGCAGGGCCGGTCATCTTTTTTTCCTGTATTTGACGATCAAGTAAACACCCCTTTTATACGATGTAGTACCTTATGCATTTGAGGGTACGAAACAGGGTAATTAGGAGAAGACAGAAGACTTCGCCTTCTAAAACTTACAATTATATTGTTATGCTTTTCAAAATGAAGTATGTTAATCTCAATCAACTTAATTGTAATAATAATAAAAATGAAGCTATTTTAGTTTCAATTTATTATTAGATTAAAACCAATATTTTTAGCTTTTCCACTTTTTTATTTGACCAGCGACCGGGTTTCGTCGTTACCGACATCATCAGACCAGTCTGATGATGTCGGTAACGATGAAACCCGGTCGCTGGTCAAATAAAAAAGTAGAAAAGCTAAAAATATTGGTTTTAATCTAATAATAAATTAAAAATGCAATTCCATCACGAAGTGTCAGTGGATAATATAAATCTATTTTAGTTTCGTTTGAATCTTCTTTGTTCTTGTAAACTGCAATAAGGTTATTTTTACATGAACTTAAAAGTTTTTCAAGGATTAAAAGTTTCCTTAAACACAAAGAATACACCATAGGTGAATAAAAAAGATAATAAATAAAAAATATTATTGATTTCCCTTTGAAGTCCGTTGTTTAGCAGAGTCCAAATGATTCCGGTATATTTCTCAAGTGATAAAAGTACTCCCGTTTGACAAATTTCCAACTCCGGCTGTAAAATAAATCCAACAATGGCGGAGACGTGTTTATGCGAAAAACGAATAGGCAGGGCCGTATAAAAATGCAAGTTGCTTTTCCTCCAAGCCGCTGGAGGTTACACAAAGGAAAAAATAATCCAAAGAAAAACTCCCGACACTCATTCGTATTATCCCGACGTACAAACCAAAACCAAGAGGGAGATGGAGAATCTGTTTCCTTAAATTTAATAAGATTTCCGGAAAGGAAGATTCTTTGTCTCTTTCCTCTGTACCTATCTCCTCGTCTGAGGATTAAAGCATTACGCTTTATAAGTATGTCAGGTACCATTTTCATGTTTCTAATCTTCGAACTGACAGGTTTGTTTTGGGTTTTGTGAGGTTTTTAAAAGATTAAGAAAAAGCAGTTTTTACCAACGAAAAACAACATTTCAAAAACTTACGGGATTTCAAATACGTATTTGAATGTGCTGCGGCGATTTTTTTTTTAATTTTTATATCCTTTAATAACATCATTTTCTTTGACAAATAATTATTTAGTAATGTCTAGTCGATGCCTTTTTCATCTTTTAATTTTTCATCACAACATTTTTTAGTATGTCCAAATATTTGTTCACAAATCTGTGTTTTTTTCCATTTAAGAGTAATTAAGACTTCTTTTTGACATCTCAACATAGATGAAGAAAAATATGGAAGACTACATTTTAGTAAAAAAAATACATAAATACTGTGATTATTTACAAATATACAATTTAAACATTAATAATTAAGGAAAAATGCGTGGTATGGCATTGGAATTAAATAAAATCGTCATTTAGTTGTGAATATGAAAAGAAAACAAGAGAACAGCTTAACAAATCGTGCGGCATTTAAATTCATTAAATAATAATGTGGAGCATTTGTAAACTGTTAAAAGCTCGTAACACGCGTAGTATGGAAGTTGAAAAAGCTGTCAGTTTTAGTGTTCGCGTGTAGCAAACAACACATGATGCCTACTCATGTTTATCCAGTCATTCAACATTAATATTAAAATATCTAGATTTCTTTTAAAAACAAGCAATTTAATTCAAGGATATATTAGAAAACACACATTTTATAAAAATCTTTTTTATATATGTATTATGCATAAAATAACGTTTTAATATCATGTTTTGTTTTTAATATTAAAAACAATTTCGAAAATATTGATGATAATTTTATTATAACATGTGAATTGTTATATTATGACCTATATTGTTAAAATTTGTGTTGATGTTATGTGACATATAATGATCATATGATAAATAATAATAACCTGTGATTCTAAAATTTAATATACTTTTGACCCTTAATGGTGCATAGGGCTCTGCATCGTATTGATAAAATGTTATGTTGAGCCTTGTTTATATAAAGGCAAGGTGATCAATTCTGCGCTTCAAGTATCATTTCAGGTGATAATAAATATTAGAGGGAAGAAACACTAAAATTTTATTTTATTCATCTAGGTATTGAATCCAGGACCTCCAGCATGTTAGCTAGTACTCTTACCACTACACTATGAAAACGAACAATTTTATGTAACAAAGCTTAATATTTTATAAAGAACACACTAAACTTTTTGATGTGTTGGTGTCAAAGCCTTTACAGTGAGAGAGAAATAAAAAGGAAAATAAAATCTGTTAAAAATCAAGTACGTATCGCACATAAGAAAAAATAACTTTAAATAGGCTTAACAGAAGTGTTTAAAATTTACTGAATACTGTTTTGTTATGCGAGTAGTATTTTTTTAAATTAATTGAAATTTTATACGGATTTTTTTTTAAAATACGATGTTCCAAATATCTTTATTAATTTTGAAATAAATATTTTAATCTCTATGAATGATTCGCATTAATACAAAAAAACTATTTTTCAATTAGTGTAGAAGTATGTAGCGCGACAATAGAAAAATAAGCTAAGACGCATTTTTTGTTTGAATTTTTATAGCAGTCTCCGGAAAAGCACAAAAAACTATCTTCATTGTACTCGAAGTTAATGAGTGTCTGTCCTGAATGTACCAAACGCTATCCATTATCCGACGTTATAAGGTCGAGTGTGTACAAACTGTGTACTCGATAAAGCAACATCGATCCCGAGAGCTGGGGGGAAGAAAAACATCAAAGTGCGGCCGATTTCTTTGTTTCTCCATGGAAATCGCCTTTTTAATCCGATAATTAAAAGGGTAAACGAACAGCTGGTGTGCCAATAACTTTCCCTGAAATATTGAATGGTGTACAACCACGATGATGGATGAGGAGTTCTGAGGGAGCGGAGCACGCGAGAGAATTGATTATTAATGAATGATTGAACTGTTTTCCGCTGTGTAACATATCTTAAAGGAAACCGAGTTAATGTGACTCATTTTTTTGTCTGACAGCTGTTTGTAGGCAGAATTGTTAACCATTGTCGAATCGCGAATTATTTTTCGGCGTTATATAATTACAGTTACAAATATATAAAAAAAAGTTGAACTTAATCTTTATTCTTTAATAATAAATTAAACAATTCTTTAAATAAATATTTCAAACACATCACCCAAAATTTTTAGGTATTTGGATATAATTATCATCATTTTTTTTTATAATTATATGATATAAAGAATTGAATTGAATTCGTCAAACATTACCTTCAGTATTATAAGATAGATATTCAGGATATTGAAAACAAAACTTGCGCTAATTAAGTACGGTAAAGATATTTTTGAAAAACATAATTTTCAAGTGCGCCTCAAATATGGAAATAAAATATCATTTATCCTTTATAACATTTTGGAAAAACGTTTCTATTTTCCATTTTAAAATTCGTTAGAATAATGCAAAGCCTTCAAACACTTATAAGTGAGTAGCCGACCTTTATAAAGAGGGTGTAATTATATAAGCTAATGGTCCCGGGAGACTTTTCATAAAAAAATGTTGAATTCGCCTGAAAACTGAAAATGGAGGCTTTGAGTGAAACGGAAATTAAAATTCGGGATGTGCCTGTGTACACAATCAACATATACAAACGTGTCTCTCATAATGTCAGATTCACAAGCAAGGAGCCACGAGCGAACAATTTTTGATATAATCATTTATTTACGCAGTTCATGTGATTTTAGTCTTAAAAGCGTTTTGAGAAATACAAGAATTTTAAAAATATTCATTTTTAAGAGTTTGGCCGAAAAATAATTATAAGGAGAAAAAATTAGTAAAATGTGGAAATAAACATCACTGTTTTCTTCGTTAACATAAAATTGAAATACAATTATAAATTAGTTGTTTTTTTTTTTTTAAATAAGTTCTTTTAATAATAATATATATTAATTAATAATTCTTTCATTTCCAGTACATTTCCTTGGGAGAGGGGAAGAAATGTCTTATTTTAATCGTTATATTTAATAAATGTCCATGACTTAGTTTATTCATTCAATGACCGTGATATAAAGTGTAACAATTCACACACATTATATGCCATCCAATAACACAGTCTATTACACAATATAAATTATTGTTTGATATTTAAAATAGATCCAATTGCGAGATTCTTTTTGGTCTTTCAAATCAATACAAAAATTCTTCCAATCACAGTTTTTCTGCGGAGTTCCTCATCCATTCTCGTATATCCTCAACCCTCTTGATACCCTACTCCCGCCCCAAAAAGGTTTTCTTCAGTTTACAACATTCCAACATCCCGCCACCTAATTTCGTCCATTCAGAAAGTTTCTAACTTCCGGATCACTGAGAGGGTCGGAACAAAATGTTAGAATATATCAGATCGGCCTCATTTCGTATGTTTTTTACTTTCGGTGCTACATCGTCTGATAAATCTCTCGAATTCTTTCAGTGGGACCCGAGTCCGCAACGGGGATGGAAAAACTCCGAAATATTAACATCCTATTTAAAAGTTTTCACTGAATAATCTGATTCGTTGGAAAACTTATAAAGAAAACTATTTTCCATAATACATTGCGTATTCTTTTTTAAAACTGTAAGCCTTTTTTTAAACAAAAATTAATTGAGTACCTATTTAACAAAAATATGACGTAGGACTTTTTAAGATCGCTTATAATTTTTGGATATTAAAAAAATAATTTAACCATTTCCATGCATTTATATTATTAAGAAACAAAGAAAAAATAAACAAGTGCAATGGCATTGGAAAATTTTCTGAACCTCATTTTTTCATCAAAAGACCATTTCAGTTATAATTAAGAGAAAATATTTAATACTAACGAGAGGAAGAATTTGGGTGAGATCTCGTCAATATAAAAACGCAACGTAGATGAAGGCACTGTGATATGAACGGAATTATCTGTTATATGGGAGAAGGAGAACAAATAGGGTGGTAATAGGGGAGGTTTCTTACAGGGGAAACTTTTGGTTCATACTTAATAATCCTCGTGTGTGCTCAGCCCGTATACAAACGGTTCATATAGAAGAGAGGCAAAACTTTACGATATTTTTTTTTGCGAAAATTCCTTTTCAAAAAACACTGAATAACAAAAAGATGCTTTCGGTTCGTAATCGGATATGCTTACTTAATCCTTGTCCGATCCCTTTGTAGAGCAAACGTAATCTATAACCTGTTTCTAGCCTTTATTATGTCGGGAGGCAGTTTCTTTGCACCCTTCCGAGTCGTCCCCGCGTACCGTAATTCTGTCGAGAACTGCCGACAAATTATCATCAGCGGACGTCCTGGGCGGCGCCCCTAGGAACTTGATGCCTTGTAAATGAGGCAAACTTGATTGACGCTCACGGGGGGTATGTTGAGTACGTGGCCCAGCCAACTGAATCTCATTTTCTTGGCGACAGTGGTAACCATTGGTTTCTGCGTGCGTTATCTTATTTTCACGTTCCTCACAAAGTCAAATAACATCACGCCTTAAATTCGTCGAAGATATCTATTCGTAAGCCAAGAATACAATTTAACTGAACTTTTGCAAGGTGCCATGTTTTACAGTCATATAAGAAGAAGTGTAAAGCAGGGATTCCCTAATTGTTCTAACGGATTCCCTAATTGTTCTACGAAGAGTTCTATCTTCAGACCATCTTCATACTGTTGAAGGAGCTCTGAATAATCGGATATAATCTACAAAATTAACTATGAGACTTTGAATGTTTCGGAATTCACTCTGTGGTAGGACAATTAAATTATAAATAAAAGACTTGTTTTTTACCACTTGAATATTATATTGTAACAACTACAACATTTTGAGTGTGTCCAAATACTTGTTCACAAAATCTGGATTATCTCCAATTACAGGAGTTATTTTCATATTATTTTTTGACATCTCATCAAAGATGAAGAAGAATATGAAAGTCTGAGCATTTACGGGGCTGATGACTGTCATAGGCTGGTTTAAGTGATCACTTTACACACGTGTAACATTCACCAATTCTACCCATTATTGACAACCACACTACTCAAATTCTTGGAAGTTCTATATATATGAACCAATTTAGAAACCTTGTTCTTGAATCACTAGAACTTCAATAGAGACATCTACTGGTGAGATGTAAAGAAGCTCTTTACTAAGCAGAAACTCTTTTTATTAGTATGTGAGGTCCAAATCCTGGATTTCAATCATGTTTGATGAGATGTCAAAAAAAAAAAATAATTGTTACAACTAATTGGAAGCCACAGATGCATCCATCTACGGGTAAGAATATAAACTTTTATATTCAAACCCGTACATGGAAGCATCTATAGCTTCCGTAACTAGTCGATACAATATCACACTCAAGTGGTAAAAAACAAGTGCTTTATTTATAATTTACTATGAGACCATCAAACGTAGCATACATATTTTTTTATTATTATTTTATATTTTTTTAAGTATCACACTGAAAAAATTAAATTATTATAAGTATACTATTGCTGTCGTTTCTTTCATTGTTCTTTGAGTTCTGGGAATAAAAAAAAATCTGTAATATCGTGATTCTGTTTCCTACTGTTGTTTATATTCGTGCCAATTTTATTATGTTCCGAGTTATAAAAAAAATGAAACTTTTTACATCAAAACTTTAGTTAAGCCTCTTCTATCGTCGCGTTTGTTTGACATAAATGTGTTCATCTCAAACGCGGGCGAGGGGGGCGGGGGCTGGGGGGGAGGTTCGTGGTAAAGCCAGGAGATATCCAAAATTTGCAACCTCCTTTCCATCACATCCCTTTTTCGCCGTTACTAAAGTGATCGGTTCACCCTCTCAGAGAGCTCTGATAATATTTCAAATATTGACTCAGAATGTCAACTATTTATAAAAAAATACTTTCCTATGATTTGCTTCCAATAAACATTGCCTTTGATTGATTTAAAATAATATTTTTGGCATCTTAAGATAGATGAAGAAGAATTTGGAAGTCTGGGTGTTTACAGGGCTTATGACCCGTCATAGGCTGGTTAGTCACTTTACACACGAGCAACAAGTTATGATTGACAACCACGCTACTCAATTTTTTGGAACTCTTAGATATATTGATCAACCTCGTTACTTTATTATTAATGCAGATTTGTGAGCAAATATTTTGACTAACTTTAAATGTTACAGATTTATAAGCAGTTTTTTTCCTTAATTGGTAAATTTTCATGTTTCTAAGATTTTTAATTTTTTTTAATGTGAACAGGTTAAAAATGAAGGGAAATCGTATAAGAAATATTTTAATTAAAAATAAAAATAAACCATTTTAATTGATTGGGTGTTGAATCGAATAAGTGAAGAAAGGATAGTAAAACAAATTTGTGAGGCAAATATGGTTGGTAATAGAAGCAGAGAAGGATCGAGTTAAACTTGGCAAAATAAAGTATTTCAAGTACTTGAAAGTCATGGTCAGGTGAGTCGGAATTATCAGCGTATGTGTTTGAGAATATTTATGAATGTGGAAGTGGCGAAGATTGTGGGCAAAAACAGATTAGTGCGGCATTCTATTCTCTTTGCCTACCATTGCGGAGAAGCGGCGTGATGGTAAGTTATTTTTTTTTGTTTAATAAGTAAAACAAATTTTTAAAAAATCTGAGTACTTACAGAGCTTACGACCTATCGTAGGTTGGCTTAAGTGATCACTATATACACGTTCCATTCTACTCATGATTGACAACTACACTAGTCGAATTTTGGAACTTGTATATATATCCCATAAAAGATTAGTGCTTTGATATGTGAGTTCTCGGCAACATCTATGGTAGAGTTGAGTTAGCTTGTTATTAAGCATCAAGTGATCATTTGAACCAGTCCAAAACAGGTCGTTAGATAGTAAGTTAGTTAATGGGTATTGTAAAAGAAATTAAATTTCGTCATTGTTTAATAAGGTTCGTACGTAAATTAAATTAGTTGTTACATTAACTTTGATTGAATTCTCGACGCACCCATTGTTAGCTCATGTGAGAGAGGTTTTGTCAAAAGAGTTTGTAAAGACCTTAAGCTTTTTTTTGCAACACCTTAAGTTCTGGTATCACAAAGAAAACGAATCACGGTTAATACTTTTCTCGAACAAAACCTTCGTCAGTTTGTTATTTACAAGAGACTGTAATTAGACAATACTCGTGATGAAAAGTTTTAGGCAGAAAGGATCCCTTCTTTTTGGCTTTGTGTAACGTTTAATTCCAATTTCAAAGACACAAATGAGAAAGTACTCGAGAGTCTAAGAAACAATATATTGCATTTAATTACGTTTAGGAGGATATTAAAAATTGAGGATCGTCGAAAATAACATTTTAGAAACGGTAAAGAATAAGTAATGGGAATTGAAATACTCAGATTTATTACATTAAAAAACATAAAAAGCAGATTATCTGTAAAGTATCACAATAAAAAAATATGATCACATTTAGAATCAATGTGATACGTATGTATTTATTGATTAATCTCAATTTTCAAATTTAAGGTGAAGTGTGCAAACCTATAAAATGAATACGATTCTAACTTACTATCACGCCTATTCTCCACACGTGTATGCAGAGAGAAAATAGCGCCACAGCCCTATGTCTTTGCAAACATTATTCTTCCACATTCTTTCAACTCCTCATATGTATCTTCATACCCTAATTCTAGTTAATGACCATAATAATTTTGAGTATTTGACATCGTTGATCATGCCGTGGTTTCTTCGGTCGTCTTCTACTCCTATTTCAACTATATTAACGTCAAAAATTTCACGTTCATTCACGTGGAGTTTTTGTCAGGATCTATGCCTAGTTTATGTAAGCTTTTTATTTAGCAAAAAACCTTATTTTTCTGTTCTTGATTGTAATTCATTTTGAACGTTAGTGAAGATATTTTAAATATTTATTTTATTGCACATACTAATTTTTTAATAAAAATGTATGTATTTATATTTGAATGAAAGCGTTTTCATAGGTTAATGGGTTTTAAAAAAATTACTAAAAATAATGCGTTTTTAAAATAAATAGCATTTCCCAATATTATTTTGATACTGAATTCAACTGAAATAAAAAGTAATAGCTCGGTTTTTCAAATATTGACGAACATATACGTTAAAACGTTAAAATAAAAAAATAATATTTCGTAAAATATTTTACCAAAAAATATAGAAACAAATAATGATAAATACATAACTTTGATTATTACAAAATTTTATTATAATTTTGTACATAGTTATTATGAAATCAGAGGATAAATTAATTTTATGGGTGAAATGAGAGTAAGGGTCTTATGCCCTTATTAGCTCATTCTTCATAATTTTTCATTTAATGAAAAACTTTTAATTACCGTCGATTAGACTCATGTACACATCAAAGCGGGTATCTTCAGTAAAATATGTAAAAAAAGGACGGAGCAAGCGCTGTCGCCTGTAAAAAATGAGACGGGCTACAGACAAATTTTTCATAGCCTTCGGCCTGAAAGTAATTAAAATTTCGTTTTCTGAAATTCTGATGTTTTTACGGAGAGCCCAAAGCGGCCGGAGAATATTATACGCGAATCGAATTCTGTTTGCTTACACAAGATTGTTGAGGATAAATTTTATTTTGATTGGGTCCTGTGCCGGTTTTTTTCCGCATCAATTTGAAGATTTTTCAAACGTATATTTTCGATGATGAAAAATGTCTAAGCTTGAGGGTGCAATGCATTTTCTTTAAATATAGTAGTTACTGCATTAAGTGAACGGATTTTGAAATTAAGTTTTAGTAACTTAACATATTATTTGTGGAGGTCCTCACCAAATCGTTACATTTCAATTTTAAATGATTTTAAGTAATCAGGATTGTAAAATTGTTAGGTTTTGGTGCGATTTAATGATTTCATATTGGTTGAACACAGAATCGGTCATGTTTTATTACAACTTTAATTAAAATTTCTATAGAATAGTAAGTAAACTGCACCGATTTGCTTATTTATATTTTGATAAAATGATTTTTTGTGCAATATTGGAAATGTAACTTTTTGATGAGAACCTCCACATTTATACCAACCAAGTTCTATATATTTTTATTTATAAACATACTTATAACATATTTAGAATAATAATAGCCTTACCATCAAATCTAAGTTGACAGTACACAATGAAGTCCTGGTGCCAACCCCTTATGTATGGATGTTGAGCATAGAGTTGTCAAAAGAAGGATGAAAGTAGACTAAATGCAATCGAAATGATATATCTCAGATAAATATGTGGCAAAACGATGTTAGATAGATATTCGAATTGACATATGGAAAAAATGGAAGGCTGAGATAAGCATTCTCGATTACGGTTGAAAATTGTATTTTTAACTGTCAAAAATATGTGAAAATACATGTTTTTGAATGTAACTTTGTGTTAAAATTCAAAAGCAATCTGTGAGCAAGTTTTAACGAACAAACATTTACATTTTTCGTAGTTTATAATTTGACGAGGTTATTTTTAAACACAACATTTTGAGTGACTCCAAATACTTTTTCACAAATCTGGATTTCCTCCAGAGTTATTTTCACATTTCAATATAGATGAAACAAGTTATGGATCTAGGTAATTACAGGGTTCATGACATATCATAGGCTGGTTAAGTGATCACTTCACGCATGTGCAACATTCACCATTCTACCCATAATTGACACCTACACTACTCAAATTTTTGGTTCTCTAAGATGTATTTATCAATCCTATGACATAGTACACATGAGTTTACAAAAGCCAACTATATTACATAGCGAAAAGCTTTTGTTTAGCTGAGTCGCTTTTTTTGTATGCAAGAGATGTATGGAAAAAATCCATTATTTTTGTGGGTTAAGATTGTATCTCAAAATGTTTATTATTCTTAATTATTTGTTAACAACAAAAACGTGGATTTATAAAATTATATTTAATTGGGCTCTCGTTTTTAAGAGTGCGTATCTTAATCAAATTCTCTGAAAAGATAAATAATAATGTTTTCGCAACAAAAGAAAACAAAGGGGTTAAAAATATGATAGCAAGTTACGTGCAGTGTGACTTTAATGGGATTCCAGGCAGTTTGGCGCAATATGTTTCGGCACAACTCCATAACTTAAGCCGTAAGTGATAAAACGTTTGCTACATTTTAAGGGACATTAGGGATTGCAGGAAGTTTCAGGGCGCGTGATTAATGCTACATTGTAGAATCAACTCGTGTTAAAGATACCATTTTTAAGGCCGTATAGGTACAAAACGTTACGTTAATTTTTATGACGTATAAAACATCCATGTACGTATGTAGGAAGTTGAGATAAAAATGGGTATGACTTTGTTGCATGATGTGACCTCAAATGTAACATATTTTTATGTATGCGATGATTTATTCGTATATAAATATGTATATTTATATATATATATATATATATATATATATATATATATATATATATATATATATATATATATATATATATATATATATATATATATATATATATATATATATATATATATATATATATATTATATATATATATATATATATATATATATATATATATATATATATATATATATACAAAATTCATGTACATGTAAATTTATCCCATTTATTTTATGATGCTCTTTATAACTGTTTTTTTTTAAATATGTAAATATGGTTTATTTTGGTAAATGTAGCTTCACAAGTACATTAACTGTCATTTTAAGATTTTTCGCTTCTTTCACATTCACGCCAGACCGTTTTCAAGTATTAGATTTTATAGACTACCTTTTTCTCAAATTTGTTTTTATCATTCTTTCTTTACTTATTTGCAATATAAAAAATATGTTTAAATTCGTAATTTTGTACATATGTACGTCGCTGTCAAATGAACGCTTCAATATTTACAAAAATATGTGCAACATTAATACATTTCAGGAGTTTGACCACTATATTAAAAGTATTGATGTAACTTTTGTGTAAAATTCCAAAAAAAAATACATAAAAATAAAATAATATCTTTTGTCGAAGTGCGGTGATCGATTTTTATGCATACCAAAGACTCATCAAGAGTCACTCTATAGACGAGGCACCTCTGGTGCCTCGTCTATAGAGTGACTCTTGATGAATATTGTTTCCTTATTTTGTTTCCCAGCAGAGTTCATTTTTATTAAAGCACGTGCACGGCAAGAACGGATTCATCTAGTTAATAATTTTAGGAAAAGAATACGGTGTATTGAATACAAATTTTACCTGCGTAATAAAACTCGGGGTAGATACGCCCCTGGGCGGTGGGGTCACAATAATTTTTAGATTACCCCCTCAGGGGTGTAGTTTGCACCATCTCATCCTTCGCAGACCGGATTACCTTTACGTTTCATATAACCTGGTACCTAATTAAAACTTTGAAAACGATATCCAGAGGGGCAGAGCAACCGAGGGTAGTCTAGATGCCAGATCTAGATGATTGCACTGTTTATTATTATTATTTTTTAAAAGTAATGACAAGTAAATGACTTGAGTTGTTTTACATCAATGTATACATATTTACAGTGTTTAAAAATCGGTAATTGCGTATTTATTCTGAA
The DNA here is from genome assembly GCF_059751285.1 of Brachycentrus maculatus. Taxonomy (NCBI): domain Eukaryota; kingdom Metazoa; phylum Arthropoda; class Insecta; order Trichoptera; family Brachycentridae; genus Brachycentrus; species Brachycentrus maculatus. The sequence goes on along the minus strand of NW_028280831.1, from coordinate 114,103 downwards.
TTAATTATTTAATATTTATTTGTGTTAACAGAAAGAAAAAAATCTACGGAGATACTAATTAATTTGTTTTCGTCCGTGCTCAAAAATAATACAAGAATTTCAAACATAATAAAATATTTTCATCCACGATTTCAAGTTGTAAATGGCTTTATACAACGTTTTCCTTTACCCCTTTGAAAGGATATAAAAATGAGGGAATACGAAATGAAGTCCTGGTAAATATTTTATTCCTTTAGCGCAAAACACGGTATTTACAAATGATTTCAACCGATGTGTTTTTGCAAAGCGTATTTGTATATGGTTTAAATGAATGCTGATTTTACTTATTTTGATTCAAACTCACGGAGTTCTACGGGGTAGAAACGTGACGAGCCATAAACGAAGGCCAAATTATACATTTTTACGATCCCAAATGGAATCATACTGTGAGAAATATTAGCGGGCGCAGATTTGTTAAACAGACGATATAAAATGATAGTATGGAAATTTGAGGTTTTAATCCCTGAACAAATATAAACACTGCTGCGGGTAAATGCGTTATGCACTTCGAGTGGGGACCGTTAAGCCTAGTTTATGTGCAAGCGCGTAACAGAGATACAAACAAATTATTTAAAAAGTTCTCAGTGGGATTAGTATGGATTGTCGCGGATTAAATTTTACATAAACGCATTCAATAATTTTGTGAAAACGTTCATTCTAGAATTGCTATTGCATTATTTTTCATAATCTCTACTGTTTAAGTTATAAACAATTCATATATTTAAAAAAATTGAAAATGGAAAAAATGGTATTAGTAATATTTTGTATAAAAAAAATACGCATTGCAATTTCAGCGAGGATTGGCTTTAATAGATCTCGTGAATTATTATTTGTAAGACAAAATAAATATTCTGGTCTTTTGACGCTTGAAAAAAACACTTAAATAAATATTTATTTAGGGTAAACATTTAGTCGGCTTTCATAGTGTAGTAGTTTGACTACCATTTGACTACCATGCTGAAGTTTGGAGTCTCGGGTCTCATTCCGAGCGGATCAAAGCAAAGAGGTCAATATAATTGTTTTCTCACTTAAATATTTATTAATAATATGTAGTAAACGATTAAATTAATATTGCATCAATTTGATACAGTACCATACTTTTACATTTGCATTGTGATATACCTACTTAATAAACTAATTCCGAGTAATATTAAAGCTAAAATTAAGAGTTAAACAGACTTGGTTTTATTCTATGAAAAAAATGGGTGATTGTTTATAGAAATACTGAATGAAATTCTATTAATCTCAAAACTGTAAATTTACACCAATTGAATCGAATATTTTATTTATTCAAAACATCGGTTCATTGGCCTATTTTGAGCTGGTATTAGATACACCTAGTTAAAATCGATTCACGTTCAATTATAATGACACAATGGGGAACGATTCACCCTTGGCGGTTTCCTAACAGGGGGAAAACCATTCTACGAACCCTAAAAATTACTCTTGAATCATAAACATTATTTACTTGGTACAAAGCTGAATCGTAACAACTCAATACACAACTATTATGAACCTTTCTGGGAACTTTTTGTCTAGAGGGATAGTTCAATTACAATTGTCACCAGGAATATATAATAATAATTATTATAATACATCTACCTTAAGACAGCTTAAAAATAGTATACTCTGTATATTACCTATCTAAATTTGTATTATATTGTATTATGTTAACTATCGTCCAGCCAAGAAAAAAATACCGAGTTCGTTGTGGCTAACTAAAAGTATTAAAGTGAGTAGGTACATTTAAAACACTTTGTAAAAAAAAAACTAAAAACAAACAGAATACCCAAAGTTTAACAATATTTTGAGGGTGTCGAAATTTTGGTTGACACATACTAGATTTATGATGAATAAAAAATGTGATCCAATAAAAATAGCATAGTAATATTGAATATTATGTTTTCATGTGTCTCCTAGTATCAAATGTATTCGGAAAATATCATACATACATTAAGGTTTTTGTTAGTATTTTTTGTACAAATTTAAACCATGGACGCCGTTGGTAAATCAAAATAGTTGATGCTTTTAATTGAAGAATAAATACAATTATTAGAACTTTGAGTAATCTGGTTAACGATAGAGATCGTAACATCAGATTGACAATAAAAAATTGTTGATATCTCGGATTTCATAAGTATGCTTGGTTTAGCTTTCATGGATATACCTAATCGTCCAACAAAGAATGTACTTTTTTTTACTGCGACGAGATGAATTAATATTATCACAGTTATGATTTCATACACTAAGTTAATTTATTTGACATGAGGTTTAATGTAAAGCATTTTAATTGTTGCTTTATTCTCAGACGAGTTGAAAAAACAGACATTTTAACAAGCTGAAAAATTCAATGTAATCACAACCCTATTTCGAAAATTAAAACCCCTCGCTGTATATTATGTACTCCGGCGCGCCGCTCAATAAAAAGGATTATAAATCTGAATATAAAAAAATACATATGAAAAAGATACTCACAAAACAATTCGGTGATTTCATCTTTACAGCCAAAGGAAAATAACATGACATCATTCCGTGCCCGAATAATTTGTCATTTTTCTTATTTTCTTCACACTAGTCTTTGTATCGCCCGTTTATTTTTCCTTTATGCGGTTAGCGGCATTTAAATAATAACATCGCGAGTTATTGTCATCTTGGTTATAATGTTGACTGTGTTTCGTATAAATAGAATAACTGTATTGTAAACAGTTTATGTTTATATACATTGCCCGCGTGTATGCGGGGAGATAGATTGATAGCGTCAAAATAACTTGGCTTATTTTTCTGAGTTTGTGTAATATTCCTCGGAATTTATGGTTATTATTACAATAACGAGGAGGGGATAGAGACATAACTGTTTCACTGTTTATGCCTTTTCCTTACATTGTTTTTTCTTGTTGTTCTTTCGGAAAGTGTAGACACAAGTTTCTAAATTATGAATACGTGTTTTTTTTTAAATTTCAAAAATGCTCTGTCGCTTGAGGAATAATATTCTACCCACAAAAACGACCCCGGACTTATAGAATCCATAATAGCCGTTACTAATGACCAGTTCTAGGGGACAGTAAATTTTATTAGGTGTACGTTTTGTTATAATAAAACAGATGTATAAGAGACCCACCCGGCGCATGCGCAGTGCATGACGTCACGTTGAATAAGCACGCGTTGCAGTCACGTGCCACGTGGGGGGTGTGAACAAAAAAAGGATTATTATGAGCAACGTTGTCACATTCACGGGGTTGATGCCCAGATACCAAGAGGTAGATTAAAAAAAATCGTTCATAAGGGTCGCAAATTCGAACCGCAGAAATATGTACAGCAGGACCTCATTAATCCGAACGCCGAAAATGTATCCTCTGTTCGGACTAGCGAACGTTCGGCTTACAGTACAGAGAATCTGTAGGAATTTTATTTATCCATTAAAAGAAATATATATTGTGAAATTTTAAATGTGCGTCTTAAAGTTTTTTAAAGAAATAAAATATTTAGTTGGTCGAGATTTATTTAATGACAAGTAAAAAGCTTTGTCTCTCAATTTACGTAAACGCATATTCTCTAGCACATGAATATCCACTTGATCAGCCCATTCTAGGCATGTTTTTAAGGAATGAGTGGGCGTTCGGATTACAGAGGTGTTCGGATAAGCGGGGGTTCGGATTAAAGACGTCCTGCTGTGTTTGTAAATTTGCAATGTACGGAATGACAATAATGTTCCCCTAGCTTTGCAACTGTCAATCAAATAAAATTATGTAGAAGCTATACAATCAGTAGACTATTACTCTTGCCAACAAAATTGTAAGTTGGATATGATTACGTGTTATTATCGTCGTACCAATACGATACGCGATTCCTTTGTCCTGGGAAATGATATAAGTATGGAAATATGTATTGCGTAATATCAAAACGTTCAATTTATATCATAAACTTTTAGAATGAAATAACTTCAACAACATGAACTATTATTATCTCTGAAATTACCCTTATTATAAAATAACGACTTCTTAAAATTTTATTTTATTTACTTTAGAAATTTGTAAAACAAGTTCCATACACATATATTAATTATAACTTTAATATGTGATCAATTTGCGAAATGAAAATGTATTAGATTTATTTACCTATATAATTTTTTTTTTTTTACAATAAAAATATATATTTAGAATACTGAACATAATATATTAAAATTTAATACATATTAATATTATCAACATTTTGAGAAGTCGATTAAAATTGATACACCTACATAAAAACAGCTCCGTAATATTTGATGACAATTTTATTACAAAAATCGGTTATTAACTTTCATTGCTGTCATCTTTAAATAGGAAATATTTTCAATACAAATTGTATTCAGAACAACAAAAAAAATAATTTCTACGATTTACAAAAGGAAATTTTCGTAAATGGTGTATTTAAAATTTATTCAAGTGTAAACAAGAAAAAAGTCTCAAAAAAGTACTGCGAATCCGAAAAATTATAATTATTAGTACTGTAAAAAAATCACGTCGCCAGCGTTCAGCACAATAAAACTGAATACAATTGAGTTGTAAAAAAATAAAAGCGTAATCTGAAAACGTTAAATTTTATATCTTCAAAACAGACGATTATCGTGGACGTAAAAACACAACGACGAATCTCTTAGCTGTGGGGAACAAAAAGTTAGGAGTAGGGACTTACCTCCAAAGGTTATACGAGAAAAACAGTCGCAAGAAAAGAGAAAGTACTTCCCTCAGATATTGTCTGGAATCACCGCATGGTTTCGTGTTTTATGCCTTCTCCACACCATGTTAAGCCATCAGAGTGCCTATTGGGAAATCGAACTGTTTTCCTTATATTGTGACTAATGCCGCCTACAAAGGGGAAAAGCTTCATTTGAATTTGACAAGGGAATTCCTATCTGAAAGTCCAACATTTTAACATTCAATTTCAACACCGTTTTTGTTTTCAATTATTATTATTAAATTTTTTTATGGATTTCAGTGATCGTTTAAAAAATTAACCGATCCGGCTGATATACTCGTATATATTTCTTTAAATAATCCGAAAAGCGCATGAGTTCAAAAAATAAAACGCAGTTATTAAGTTTTGGGCAAAATCTAAACTTAAGAAGATCTGGTCTAAATATTCAAAAGAGATACAAATAAGCCATTTAAAATATTTCGTTAATATGCGATCATCTTACCTAATCGCAAAGATAAAATCTCTTTCTAGACAAATCAGATTATTTACCACACACAAAAAAGTATTGTTTCCAAAAAATTTACATACATCACAATATACTAAAATAGAGCTTAGAAACGACGACAAAGAAATAAATTGACAGTATCAATAATGTTTTAAAATAATAAATAAAACATTTGTATAGGATCACTTCTGAGTGATAAATGTTATCACGACTTTTATTTTTTATTATTATTGTTATGGTAACAGAGGTTTTTTTTTAATATTAATTAATTTCCTAAACATTTCTATTTACAATCTATAAATTAAAAACGGAGTTCTCTTACACTTGTTATTTATGTTAGTTGGTAATACATTTTTTTTAGTATATGTATTTTTTGTTTTTGTTTTTTTGTTGTTTTGTTTTCGATTTTTAAGATTAGTTTAACGAAGGTAATTTTTTCACCTGTTTATGAGAAGATATGTATTTTATGAAACTCATCGTGCTTACATTAATAAACTCAAAATTGTTCATTAATTAGTGTTTTATTTTTATATTTAAATCATAAAGAAAGTGCCAAATCAATAAACAATATATATTTTTTACACTTATCTGCACCATTATGATGCACAGGGCACTGCATAATATAAACACAGTTTTATCTTGATCGTTAACACATGAAGGAAAGTGATCAGCCCTCCGCTTCAGGTACCAGTCCAGGTAAATATTTAATAAACATTAGAGTGGAAAAACTTACTTAAATTTATTTGACGCTGGGAATCGAACCCGAGACTTTCAGTTGTAATGGTGGTCCAGTGTGCTGACCATTACACTACGGAGGAGGACAAATATCTAAATGTTGTTTATTTATAATTTAAATATATCATAATAACTTAAAGTGGAGCTTGAAAACGACGATAATTAAATAATTGCCATTATCAACAATGATTTTAAAATAAAGAAAAAAAAAATATTTGTATAAGACCATTTTTGAGTTAATTTACGTTTGTATTTTCAACTTAAAGCTTGTATTTTCACCTGTTGAGGACAACATATATATATACATATATATATATATATATATATATATATATATATATATATATATATATATATATATATATATATATATATATATATATATATATATATATATATATATATATATATATATAAATATATATATTTTACGAAACTCGTCGTGCTTACATTAATAAATTCAAAAGTGGTCATAAACAAGTGTTTAATTTTTATATTTTAATTACAATGCCATTCCGCAAAAATAATGGTAAATCAATAAACTATATAGTATCAACAATCGTTTTCTTTTTCGAATAACCATAATAATACCTAGGTATTAGTTGAAAAACCACCCCTTTTGCCGTCAGCAGCATCGTTCCTTTTGTCTCCTGCAATAAAACGCACACGGCGTATCTTTTTATGCCCCTTACCCGAAGGATAATGTAGGCGTTTCTAGCTTTTGGCCAGGTTATGTATGGCCATATTTGGCACAGTATTGCGAGAAGACGCCTCGCTTGCCGCCAAGATAATTTGACAACATCTATTACTTGTCACCTCCGAGCCCGACCATTTTGTGTCAAATTGGTATTTTGTCGAGAGCAATGTGTACGGTTGGTATCTGGGGAAAATAAAAGGTATATTCTTCATAATAATAATACGAAAAAAGAAGAGAAACGGAAATTACGATTCGATATATAACAATATACTGTAGTATTCGTGTATTGAATACTGGATAAAATAATATCAAAATTGATTCCACTATTTTGAAAACAATTATCTATTTTTTTGTACATTAAAGCATTGTTAAATAAGTGGTTTTTATTTCTACAACATTATGAGTGTGTTCAAATACTTGTTCACAAAATCTGGATTATCTCTAATTACAGGAGTTATTATCGTATAATTTTTTTGACACCTCATCAAAGATGAAGAAGAATATGGAAGTCTGGGCATTTACGGTTTAAAAAAATGAAAATATGATTTTATTTCTTTTTTATTAAATTATTATTTTCTCCTTCTTCTAACTCTTATTCGCACCCAATAACGTATAGGTCCTTGAACCGTATAGAAAGATCAGTCATGCGCTTCAGGTACCAGTTCAGGGTAATCTATATAAATAAAAAATCTTTATTCTGTGTATAGATTTATTCTCTGATTGCGTCGAAATTTTGTCATGACATTCCATTCCGGGTAAAGCTTATATTAAATAAATATAAACAACGTGAGAAATCAGTATTAATTATTTTGACCCTTCTAAGGATCGAAGCCGGAACCTCCAGCACAATAACTTAATGAGCTTATCACTACGCTATGTAGGCCGAATTATTTGTATAAAATTCAGACAATAATCCTCAAAAACTTATAAACTTTATAAAGTACAGGAGACAACGTAAACGTAAAATTCAGCTCGTTAAAATTTGCTACGACAAAACAAATAACTATAATTATTCATCCCAAAGTAGGTACGTAAAATTCATATAACAAATTATTTAAGCTGTATTTGGAGTGTAACAAACCGCGCATCATGAGTAGTTTAAGAAATTACAGGGCGTAGAGGAAAATAAATTAACTTTGTTCATCCCCGTAGGTGAAGGGTGAGATTGCACACGAAGCTGATGAATTATACTCCCTGCGAAGAATAATTACTCCGTAACTCCTCTGCTTGGATGCACATAAAGTTTACATAGAATCCCAGACTAGTCTCTTTACATAATTTTACAACAAATAATGTTTCTCTCATAATTATAAACTTAAAAGCATAAAATTTGAAGGTTGATGGAAAAATTGAATTTGGAAATGATCACCTTGCTTCATGACATCAAAACCTATCGAAAATTCTACCCCTATGTGGAAGGTTCTGAGACCATTGTTTATATACCTACAGGTTTCAAAAATTAATTATATACGAGTATATTTGTCCGCCTCCGTAGTGTAATGGTCAGCACGCTCGGCTACCGTACTGGAGGTCCCGGGTTCGATTTCCAGGGGGGTCAAATAAATAAAAGTGATTTTTGCACTCTTATATTCATTCAATATTACCTTGGACTGGTGCCGGAAGCGGTAGGCTGGTCGCCTTTCTTTCATGTGTTAACGATCAAGATAACACTGCGTTTATATGATGCAGTGCCTTATGCACCATTGGGGTGCGGATAAGGGTTTGAATGAATATAATGAATATCTATAGATGTTTACCCGCTACAGGGCAGAAAGTATTGTTTTTGAATTTTGAAGAAAGCTATTGTTTAAGTATTTTTTAAAATATACTAAATATTTTTCAAATGAAGAAAAAACATTCAGGTTTTACAAAAAGGATCTGATGCATAGTAAAGAGTTCAATAAAGGGCTTAATATTTATTTTTATTACATTTTATTTTATATTTAAACTTTAAAAACGATCTCCTGAAAAATCAAGTTATTTAATATATCTTCCTTATAAAAAAAATAAATCGTTTTAAAATAGTCTTCGGTTTACCTTACTTAGCTAGTAGACCTTTACTTAGCCACGTATTCTTAGCTAGGAGAGGTCCTTTTGTTTTCTTATCGCGTAAAATCCACTAAAAGGGTTACAAGAGCATTATTCATAATTCAGTTTGTAATATTTTATCTAAATTGAATTGAAAGTGTGCTGTAGAGCTGTAGAGGTTCATCTGCCCCACAAAGGGAAAGGAGCTTTTCAAATTCGAATTTGAAGGGAACAACAAATACTTTGAAGAGATACACACACTGCTGTCACCCCTTGAAAATAAACTGGAGGGGCGGATAACAATGGCAGAGTCTGCTCGGCATTTCGTTAGCGAGTAGTTGGTATGCCAACTGTAGGCCCTGTGCCCGACTCGAGATTGGAGTGCTACCTAATACCTAATATTGTCGCCGCGTGCTTAGCAACTCACCTGTCATTCGTTGCAGGGGGACAAGCTATTACAGACAACATCTAATACAACCGAGACGAAAATAAATATACTTTTAAGACAACGCCATCTATAGTATTGTATATTTTTTCATTAAGTGTCAAAGAGACAAACGACGTGTGTGGATGGAATCACAAATTGTTCCGAAAATTTCGGTCGCAGTAAATATTTTTCTAAGACACGAACACGGATATAACCCTTAATGGCCTACGACGTCTAATAAATACGTATTTATTATTGTCTCATGCGATTCTTCGCCATAATAAATAAAGATCATTTCTCAACTGGGTCACCAAAAAGTTCAGACGACATCTGAAGTTGGAACGGGATTTAAAAAAAATATAAAATTAGTTAAAATTTTTACTGAAACCTAAATTTACACGTGTAATTAATAATCGCAATCATATAATTTGCACCATATTCAAGTAAATAGATCATTGCACAGGTGAGTTGATTAAACGCACGTCAGCTTTGATTACTTTTTGCTTGATAGTGTAACTACCTGCCTCAAAGAGTGTGCGATTTTATTATCGAACGTTGGTTATACATAATATGTTTATTAATTGGTTATAAAATTCACTATTTTCTTCTTATAACACTTATATGCACACAATAATTCATGGAGTACAACAAAAAAATTCAACCGTTATACATATATGTACATACATACATATATGTAGCCTAACCTATTATAATATCATATAAAATATCTGTACAAGGTAGGTATATGACAATAATTCTGCCGTCATCGACCCATTGGGTATATATCGATTTGATGAACTGCCTAATGCATTTTAAATGAGTATGAGGGTTTAAATAAGAACATAAACCAACCTTATAAAGCTGATTGTGAAACAGTTTGTTAATGACCAAATGTCAGGCTTAGCACTCGGAAATGAATAGATAAAAACTTCTTTGGATTTTCTCGTAAATCCTGTTGGTGGCCGGCTCTGGCCGTGATCAGTAAATGGATGTAGCCGGATTTTAAACAATCCTTTTTTATACACTAGGTAAGCTTAAATTACACGGTCTCTTTGTTTGACCTTTGCCGTTGTCGGTAGCCGAATACGAACATAATATGACCATGCTGGTCAAGTTTTGAGTTTTATCAACGACACGTGTGCGTACAAAGCTTCGTTACATTATTTGATTATGTGTTGCGTTCAATTTGATTGAACACATATGTCCTTTAATTAATTAAGCTAAAAATTAGTGGGCCAAACGGAATATGTTTTCTTATATGTAAAAGTCCACTGCTGGGAAAAATAGGTAAAATTTATTTTTTTCTGACGGTGTAACGATCTTGCCATACTATTTCTAGCGATATTGCATCGGAAGAATGGTTTTTAAATTTCCTAACATTTCCAAAGAGGTAAATAAAAGATACAAATTTCTTATTTTTATGAAAAAAAAATACGAGAACACTACCTATTAACAATTTATCATATATTTACATAGTACATTTTAAAAATTCTAAAACATTGAGTTGAGTTTTGGTCTCGGAATCAGTATCGCGAACTCTTAGTCAGAATTTTTAGGTTCAAACCCAATCTTCTTTTAATTTGGTTAATATTTTTTAAAAATGTTATCTAATTTTTTACGAATTTTACCCATTGTTTATTTCTAATTACAGCGTAAAAAATACAGAATATAATAGATAAATATAAAATATGAATCAAAGGTATTTAAAAAAGGTATTAACGTTGACAAATCTCACAATCTAGTTTGTTTTTGGTTGGATGGAATATACGAGTATAATTTCCTATCAAAAAGCTCGGTTATATAAATACGTACACATATTCTGTTCAAGTTAATGAGTTAAATCAAAATAAACAAATATATAAAAGGGCAGGTGAAATTATAGGAAGCGTCATTAGAACGAATTCGCCGATCCGGACCTGGACGCGATGTGTGATACAGAGAGGAACAACGGGATTTATGGCTCGGCATTACTGAGGCAATAACTGAGTAATGGCATCAATATGAACCCAGAAAGGGTTTCAGAACCTGACCCCAAATAGTGTGGTATAGCGGTATGGTGCTGGATAATCCCGTGACCACGTGACTATTTCCATGAATCCCCTTTATTTAGCCTGCACCAGCTGTCCTTTGGCCCGTAAATGCATCATGGTTAGTTAAAATATTCATTCACATAGTTTTGTGGTTTAAAAAAAAATTAGCAATTTTATTGTGAAATATTAAATAAAATGTATATGTATATGTATATATATATGTAAATATATAAAAATAAAATATATAAATATATATATATATATATATATATATATATATATATATATATATATATATATATATATATATATATATATATATATATATATATATATATATATATATATATATATATATATATATATATATATATATATATATATATATATATATATATATATATATATATATATATATACATATATAATAATGAGTTCTGAGTTCAATTAATGAAGTGAGGGTTTAAATAAATATAAAATAAATCACTGGTAACTGAAGCATAAGAATGATCATAGATTTTATACGACAATCTAGTATTTATTTATTAATTTGGGATATAGTGATTTTGTTCAATTTAATCTTTTAAAAAATATCCTTAGAAACATAGTTCCATTGTCAATAATAAAAGCCAATTAAATAATTTCACATAAATGAATAATTTGTTGCATAAAAGAAAATTATTTATAAAATGGGAGGGTGAGTGTGTGTAAATGTATGTGAGGGTGTGTGTGTGTTAAGGTGGGAGTAAAAGAAAAGTAAGAAGTTAACATTTAATTATTCCGATTCAGTGCCCTATGAACAACTGGTTATGGATAAACGATAAAAGAAAAAGATAGTGATGTTTTTCTAGGATTCAATATAAGGTTTATATTTTAAAATATCATATTTTTTAGAATTGTATGCCAATATTTTACAAAAATTTGTGTCGTAGTTTTAAATTAATCCCAAAAAAATATTAAGAGCTTTGAGAGAGATTAATTATTGATAAGTATACTTCCTTTAATTTTAAAGCCTTTAAATGGATCCTTAAACGAAAACATATACACACAGGTATTGTATTAATGTGTCTAATAATAATAATAGTATTACGGATTCAATTTAAAATAATAATTGCGTGGTCGTAAGGACACGGACGATTAACTTCTAAACCCATCAAGTGACAGGTAGTGAAAGGCTGTTCAGAGGCTGTAGTCCAACCCCGTACTGGGTCCGCATGGAGTATAGAGCCAGTCTCCCCTCCGCTAGGGGTGGGTCGGGTAAAATATTACAGGTCCTTACTTTTATGAAGCTCTTATCCGAAGCCGATTTCTAGAGCCGATCGCTTTCCTAAATTAACTTGGTAATTCTCATCACTTTCGGGGGAAGGCGGTAAGGGAGAGATTTGTCGAACGTTCCGGAACGATGATTACAACCAGTGAATAAAATCGCAATTAAACTAGTTTAAAAAAAAAACTTGTTTTAAGACATTAAATACGTCACATCCCATTATTTTTTGCATTTATTTTTAGGTCTTTGGTTTATCTAAGAACTTTTTTTGTTGCGAACGTGAGATGAAAAAAAAAAGTTACAATGCTTGGTGTAAGATATTTGAAGGGCACCTTGTCACCTTCATGAATATGTATGTACTCAATTTAAAACGCAGAAATATTAATTGTAAGATAAGTAAGCGGGATAAAGAAGTGAGTCATCTAATTATGAATATTTCTCGGTTGTGAGCTTAGTATATCCATCCCTGAAGATGACAAAGTACTTATCGAAACCGGTTGGAAATAACGACAGAAATAAATGTGCAAAGAAACAAAGTTTGAGGTTTATTTATAACGTTTATAAAATGAAACAAAAAAACCTTCTGTTTAATGTTCACAGTCAACGTGATAAACAAGATTTTTTTATCTTGGACATAAGAATCGAAGTCTAAAATCTACCTACCTTTAAATACTCGTAAAAATAATGACAGTTAAATTATTATACTAACGAAATTCATGATTTAAAACATATATTTTAATGAAACGTTCTTCTCCATGTACGAAATGCCAGCCGCATTTTGACGACGACACTAATTTGATAATTAACGAGACTACATTTTATGTTGTCCATCCGAATTACAAATCCTACTCGGCCACGCTGTTCTCGGCGCTTGTTTTGGCGATAAAACGGAGTAAGCTACTTTATTTACAGCAAGTGCACAAATGACGTGCACCTGCTCCATTTTATACCTTTATTAAAAGTGCAATAAAATGCCCGTAAATGTGGGATGGCCCTGCGAGTATTGTGTTTTGGTCGAACAGTAAAACCGCGCGATAACAGATTTTATCGTCCGTCTTTTTATTGGAGCTCCGTTAGAAAAATTTGCCCGGTATTTTCGTAATATTTATTATACCTAAATATTAATGCGATGGCTTGGGCTGATAACATAATTTCGCTACTCTTTATTCCTTTGTTCATAAAATTAAGTATTTAGATTTCAGTTTTAACACACATTAACTGAAATTCTTCTTGATTTATTTCAGGAATGTTTAGAAATAAAAACCTCGTATGTTATATTATTATATACATTTTTTACATATAACACCGTGGAATACAGAAAATGTAAAATCGAGGCCTCAGTAACATATTTTCTCATCAAAATACACATATAATTATTTTATTTAATTTACGGTCAACTAACACACATTAACTAAAATTCGTCTAGATTTATTTCAAGAAATTTTATGAATTAAAAATCTTGCATTTACTTTGATTGCTGTTTTTTATTAATGTTTTTTGTAAAAAACATAAACACGAAAAATAGGTGCATATATATATATATATATATATATATATATATATATATATATATATATATATATATATATATATATATATATTTATATATATATATATATATATATATATATATATATATATATATTTATATATATTTATATATATGTATATATATATATATATATATACATATATATATATATATATATATATATATATATATATATATATATATATATATATATATATATATTTATAAATATATATATATATATATATATATATATATATATATATATATATAATATATATATATATATATATATATATATATATATATATATATATATATATATATATATATATATATATATATATATATATATATATATATATATATATATATATATATATATATATATATATATATATATATATATATATATATATATATATATATATTATAATATATGGCCAGGTAATCATCAAAGATTATGTTAAATGCAGAACTGGATCTAATGGGATGTAGCGCCCGGTCATTTACTAAAAAAGAACGGCAATGCACAGGTTTGCATATTCAAAGAGGTGTATCGTTATTCTCTACTTTGTAAACAAGTACCTAGATGCTTGTGCTAAGTAAACCTATGATACGTTTTACACTAGAAAAATGAAAATGTAATTAAATCCTTTACTGTATTCTTTTACAAAATATCGTTTTTATGGTAAATGTTAGTAGTTTGTTCATTTTGAAAATATATTAAATTAAAAAAAATATATTTAAGCTAACTGTATTTGAATATTTCAAAATCTGTCAAAATATAAACAGATACTATGATTATCCTCGTATGGAGAAGTAGTTCTTCACTCGAACGATTATAAAAGAATTTGGAGATTCTGCATTTCTATTTGATCTCTGGAGCGCCTATCTGAATTTATTGGAATTTTCTTGCAAATATTTCCGTACGCTTTGCAAAAACATATTCAAATATGAATTGAAAAAGAATTCTCTCTTAACCGTTGCTACGTAGAATCGTATTACCTGCTGGTGGAATCGTATCGCTTTTAGCCGTCCCGAGTGAGCGTTCATCCCGGTTTCGTAGGGGTAGTTTTGGGTGAATAATAAATTCCGAGATGGCGCTGCGATATCACTTTAGGAGCACTTAATTTTGCATGAATGCGATGAAATTTAACGTTTTAAACTGCGGCTAGGATGTAATCAAAGCACGGCGCTCTCAGCCGGTCGAGAAACGTTTCACGATCTCGACAAACTCGTCCTAATGAATAAGTTAGACAGGGATTCTGCCAAATTGTTATCGGGCGTCTTCTGTTGTTACGACGATGCGCAAACTCGAGTGGGACGGTTAATATACCTCGTTTTACTTTTGACTGTTGTAGGGAAAGAAGTGAGGAAGTGGACTTACCTTTGCTGGTACCGTCGGGCCCCCGCAGAATGGTGCACTCCTCTATGCTGCCGAACGGAGCAAAGAGTTGGCGCACATCTTCCTCGGTCTGTTGTTTGCTGAGCATGCCAACGAAGAGCTTTCTGTCTGCTCGGCCCCAGCACATAAGGGAAAGAAACCAAACAGGTATTAGAGCATCGCAATAGGCGCAGTTCTGGCTCTAATCAACAAACAAACAAGTTTACAGACAATAATCATTCAAGCTCGATGGGTTTGACAGTAGAACGGGTCTTTCTGTGAGGTGATGAGAGTGGAACCTTGGAAAATAAAAGGGTGTTAATATGGCGTGAGAATGTGATGAATTGTTATTACAACATGAAGGTATTTTGAAAGTGAGGCTGAGATGAAACAATATTCATTGTGTGACCTTTGGCAAACTGTAAGTGTTATAAGTATACTACCAAACTCAGATGCAGGAAAACAAAATCATTAATAACTGATCTAGTGGGTTGCAATATAGAAAAATAACTATAGAACATGAAACACACGATTAGAGGTATAATTTTGAATACTCATGGGGGAATCAATGAAGGGAGTGTTGGACGAATTTTGAAATGTTCACAACGTAGCAAATTTTGGCATAAATCTTCAAATCCCAATTTATTGCTGATCGGGTGGTAATACTCTGCGTTTCATATTCTTAAAAAATAATATTCTGAAAACAGGTTCTAAAATTGTAAAGCGCAAATGATAACACAATCAGCATTCTTAGATATAAGAATCTAGAATATAAGTAACAGAATAATTAACATTGTTTACGGAGCAAACATACACTCGACACTCGGTTCCAATGACATCGTGTTTCTAGAGGAAAATGATATAGGTGGCTTATTTCTCGAACTTCATTTAAATACTGATAGTTGTTTACTTATGTCTTCATTACTATGTAATATGTAGTCTCGAGGGACAGAAGATCATAATGTGAAGGGCGATAACAATCTCAACGGCAATATTGACAACTGGGGACAAGTGTGGGAAGGCAAACATTCCCCCGGCCTACATAAATAACATTTTACTACTGAGACCTTAATAACTGTACGGGGGAATGTATATTTGTTTTATCGAGACGAGTAAGAAAATATTAATTAGTATCGGGACTTGCGTGTATAGCGCAAAATGAAAAATAATCATTAATAGCTATTAACAACCGATTCAAAGAACACTTTTACAACAATATTTAAATTACTAACTTTGGAAATTAATATAAAGGAAAATTGTTTACTAAGCAGTTCCCAGTTCAGTTTGAGTGTGACTTGGGTGAGGAGTTTACAATGTAATGATGAGCCCGAGTACTGCTCGGGAAAATTGTATTTTTGGAATTGAAATGGAATTTACGTATTTGTTTATAAACTAACCCGAGCGGTGTTCGGGCAGATTTGTTGGTGACGATTTCTCTCCAAAATTTGTCTTTTGAGTAGTTAAAATACTTATTTTGGGACATTATCATTCTATGCAAGGTGGTAATATATGTTTTCTTTACAAAAGAAATCTGTTGAATTCAGGATTTTGTAAAACTGTTTATTCCATATAGAAATTTGGTTCCTATCACAAACGCTTTTAGTTTAGCATAAATATTTTGTTTATGGTTCTCGAGCCGAACTGTCCAAACATTATAAGGGTCCGCGAAGTTTCCCGCGCTAATATGGGCCACTCGCGCAAGACCAGCAGTAGACTGCGGGAGTTCCACGGGGTGTGGATGTTCCGCCTCACGCCTGCGAGACAACTGCCGGAGATGGATGAACGAACAGAGTTTAGCAATTATAAATTCATAACTTCGAAGGAGAAACTTCGAATAGATAACTATGAATAATGGATTCCCACGGCGGGGGAAACATGACTGAGAGGGAATGCCATTTAAATGTGAACGGCCATACTTATAATTATTATTATTGTGGCGCGCCATACGCCGAGTGCCGAGCAATCTGGGCCGCATCTCATATTCCTCCGATTGCGGTTTTCGCAATAAACTTGGCGTGTTGTTCGAAGCAGTTAATGTAGACAAATTATATTTCGAGTTGAACAAACTTCTCCACTGTAATATGTTGAAGATTTCCATTTCGTTCCACCCCCACCCGTACATAAATAAGCGAATGGGTCATTGTAGTCTACGGATGCCGATTTGAAATCGACACCCGCATTAGTTTCGTCGTCTTCAGCCTCGCAGACACTAGTCGGACGTTCGTTTAGCGTAGTGGTCCGACGGAGAAGCGGTGTAGTGGTCCTCATCCCAGCCGAGAGATCGCGAACGGGACCTGGCGGTAAAGTAATGGACCCGAGTAATTCGGTAAATGTTTGCGAAACTTCTTCATCCAATCTCAGTATGATCGGGGAAGGGCGGCGGAAGGAGAATACGCTCGGGGCGTTTTTGTTTCCAACTCACTTCTTGCCGTCAAAAGTTTATTGTTTGTTCTTTAATAATCTTTAATATTTACAAAGGAGCGTCATTACTGTCCGCACAGATGGAGTTGAAGTTTTATTAAAATTATTTTGACGAAAATCTCGACATTAGTTGGAGATTGTGTGGGGCGTGTTCCCATTTATTCCCGCCTTTGAGTGCCTACATTACAAAAGTGATTAGCCCGAGTGGCTTTACTCCACAATGGGCCGGCGCACTTTGTCGCCGAATTCAATGTCTACTCATTTATTACAAGCGCCTTTACCGTTTCATTTGCAGCGAATGATTATCTTTTCCGTCGTGTTTCGATAGGTTTATCCGGAACCACCCTTTTCGCTCATTTTCTAATTTCGCATTCCATCGCGAGATGAATAGTCGCGTGGATTCCCTAGGTAAATACACACAAATTAGCATACTGTCTAGATCACTCAAAATACTCTACGGCAAACAGTCTGCCGAATAAAACATACAAAACAGTCAAATAAAAATTGCCCCCCTGTGTGATGATGTGAAGTTGTAAATTATAAAGCGCATAATGTCTAGTGAAAAATGAAACAAAATATTGTACGACAAACATCGACATACGTTCGAGCTTAGCCGGTGAGACAACATAGTAAAGTAATCTTAATTCATAATGTAAACAAAGAAAACAATATTGACATGATAAAACAAATCGTATCACTACACCACGAACAACAACCTAGAGCACGCACGACACGGAGTACACAGTGGACCACAGCATGCCGACACAGTTTCAGGTCTCCCGTGTCCGTCGCTGACCGAGAGCAGCGCCGAGCTAAATAGGACCGATCGATTTATGGCCGGTCGAACGATCCCATTTATCCTCCTCGCTCCTTCGAATTTAAATAAAAAACCCAAAATCAAACGAGAGGGCATACTGAGGCGCCGCTAATGGCGGAGGTTAGAGCGACATTGATTTATCCGACCGCAGATATTGAACACATCGCGAAACAAATGAGCTGACTTCCAAACGGCCGACGGGCCGAATTAATCGCAGCTCCGTAATAAATGCATCTTCCGGACATAGAACAACGACTAAACGACAATAGAACATTTAATTAGACAAATAACTGGTCCAATTTTAACACAGCCAATTTACCATACGATAACATCGAATAAGGAATTTCAGCGATAAACATCAATTATTTACATCAAAAACACCATCAAATATATTTTCTGATCATACCATATATTATGAAATACATGGACAAGATATTTTGTATATTAATAGCATTGATAACTTTTGTGGTATGGTAATAAAATACTCTCCTTATCATCCATTGTTTACTTTAAAAAAAGAAGTATTACACAATGTAAATAATGGTTGATAACCAGAGTGTTTTACATAGAAAAAGTTCATTTGATTATTTTTTCCTAAGAAACTTGATAATACATTGAATAAATATGTCAAACGAGGTATAGCATATTTCAATTATAAGAAGTGAAACAAAATCTTAAAATACTTGACTTACTGCATTGTTATCAAACAGTTTAAAAAAAGTGTTTAAAGGCAAAGAAATTCAACGACGCTTTTCAGAATACTCTTGTTTACTTATTGAAATGTTTTAAACCGTGATGACAGACATAAATTACCGTATACCGACGGTCATCAGGTTTAGGAATATCCTGCAAAACCTCTTCTTTTATAGGCTTTTCTGCAAGTAGGATAGTAAGGATAGGTAAGGTTAAAATGAAAATATACATCACAAATACCCAGACCAATTGAAAACAATTTTTCTTGAATGTGTTAGCGAGAATCGAACCCGCGATGCCAGTTTCGCAGTCGAACGTCTACCCAATTACACCAAGGCGCCTGTTACTGTTTTGTTACTGCTTTGTCACTAAAAGTTATAGTTTTACTACCAATAAATTGCCCGCCTCCGTAGTGTAACGGTCAGTATGCTCAGATACCGTTTTGGAGGTCCCGGGTTGGATTCCCAGAGGGAGGTCAAATAAATAAAAGTAATTTTTCACTTTAAGAATTATTCAATATTACCCCTGAATGGCACCTGAAGCGTGGGGCTGATCACCTTTCCGTCATGTTTTAACGATCAATATAACTCTCCTTTTTCATGATGCAGCATTGGGGTGCGGATAAGGGTTTGAAGAAGAAGAAGACTCGATAAAAAATACACTATCACCTTGAAAAGCCGCCTTTGATTTTTGATTGAGGTCTCATTAACGGTCAAAAGACAACGACGCAATAGTGATATTGCGTGAACAAATCGTGGGTATACTGACAAAAAGTGTTAACATTAAAATCCCTGTTTGAATAATCCCTTTTATTTAAAGCTTTTAGCCTTAATAAAAAAAAACCCGCTATTAAACTTTAATTTGAATTTACATTTAAACTAACATAAATGTGACATTTCTAAATTAATAAGTGTATTCTGCCAGCTAATAGAACGTTGAAAACTTTATAATACTGCATCATTAAGTGAAAATTGCATATTTTCATTTTTTGCCGTTACACCCACGAAATGAGGTATGCATAAGAATATATTTTTTCTGATGGTTTTGATGTAAAATGTTCTTTGCATGCTGATTTTGCAGTTGATCTAATGTAGAGAGTTTGTAAATCTTCAAATACCAACATAACTAACATTTCGCTCAACCTTCAACGTCACTAAAATTCCTTATTGACATTTCAGACCTACATGCTTTTTGTTTTTTGAGGTGATATACGTGAGAAGTCGCGCTGTATAAGCGGAAGCTGACAGTGACGCGAGACTTGAAACTGTGAAGTTCCATGGCATGTGGCTGTCGCTTCGCTTGGTCTTACTTTGACCACGGGTGACTCCTCGTCGGTGGCGCAGCGGGACCTAGCCTCGCCGCCCTTCGCCCCCCGCGCAGTCCGCGCCCGCCTCCCGCCCTGCAATAACAACAAGCACAACTGCAGCCGCCCTTGGCTCTCCGCCTCCTCCAGCGGCCCGAGACCTACCAAGCTCTCTCGTCTTGAACAATCACCAACATAAAGTAACAAATCAATCTAAATTGTGTCCTCGGATATTAAAATAATCCCATAATTCTTTCTTGATACTTTTTGTTACATTCTATCTACTTTATAAAAAAAACTACTTTGTTTTTAACCACTTTTAATTACGTCCACCTAGGTAGTGTAATTTTTGACGTGTTTAGGTACCGTGCTGGAGGTCCCGGGTTCGATCTTACACTCCAAATTTATTTAATATTACCCTGGACCGGTCCCTAAAGCGCATGAGTGATCACCTTGCCTTCATGTTAGTAACGATCGAGATAATAGTCCATCAATACGATGCAGTGCCCTATGCACCATTGATAAGGGTTATATATATATATTTATATTCACTTAATCTACATGATTCTTTTCTACATGTTTAACTCTGATGATGACAAGGTTCTTGTCGAAACCGGTTGTACAAAAGTACCAATTAAAAGTGTTTACGAACAAAGTAGTTTTGTTTTATAATGTTTACATCATTGTTTGTTTATTTTTTACAAATGTGGCTTATTTTAGTAAAAAAGGACGTGTTTTACCATTCACGAAAAGGTAATCGACGTTTTTTTGTGAAAAACTTTTCTTTTCGTCAAAAACGACTATTGATGTGATAATATACAAAAGAAAGAGCTTGGTAACATTTACACACACTTATACATAAATCTGCATGGCACCAAATTTACATTTTTTTTCCTTGAAAAAAAAATTATAAAACATTTATTGACATAATTTCTTGTATAATATACCAATATGATAATTTCGTGCACATAAGATTTTACCTTCGGCAATGATTTCAAATTTGAAATTCGATTTTTCGCTCCATTAAAGTCCACCATTTATAATTTTTCTCACCAACTGATTCTGTGAGATCATGCAGAGAAACAAATATGTCACTTGTAAATTAAGTATTTTAAAATAAATTTGGTTTTTATTAATTATAATTAATTAAAAATTAATTTTATCACGGATATGTTATATTTTATAAATCAAATAAGGTTTCGAAATATTATTTTTTTTATAGGGAGAAATATTTTTGTTTTTATTATTTACACATATATTTAAATTTTGTACTATTTCTTTGAGCCTAAGCGGTGCATTATTAGATCATGGTATTTAATATATAAATAAATATGTAAATATATATATATATATATATATATATAATATATATATATATATATA
This sequence comes from Brachycentrus maculatus, assembly GCF_059751285.1. Classification (NCBI taxonomy): domain Eukaryota; kingdom Metazoa; phylum Arthropoda; class Insecta; order Trichoptera; family Brachycentridae; genus Brachycentrus; species Brachycentrus maculatus. Next base: position 92,163 of record NW_028280831.1, on the reverse strand, counting down.
TATATATATATATATATATATATATATATATATATATATATATTATATATATATAATATATATATATATATATATATATATATATATATATATATATATATATATATATATATATATATATATTATATATATATATATATATATATATATATATATATATATATGTATATATATATATATATATATATATATATATATATATATATATATATATATATATATATATATATATATATATATATATATATATATATATATATATATATATTATATATATATATATATATATATATATATATATATATATAATATATATATATATATATATATATATATATATATATATATATATATATATATATATATATATATATATATATATATAATATATATATTATATATATATATATATATATATATATATATATATATATATATATATATATATATATATATATATATATATATATATATATATATATATATATATATATATATATATATATATATATATATATATATATATATATATATATATATATATATATATATATATATATATATATATATATATATATATAAATGTTTATATAAATAAATATATATACATTTAAATAAAATAAAACAATAAAATATTGTGTCGAGTTGTGGTCCCGTGGTTAGTGTCGTGGACTCTTGAGTCATAGTTTCTGAATTCGAGCCCACTGTACCATAATTTTATACCTATTTTCAAGCCGCTTAGGCTCACATAAATTGCATGAAATTGAAATATTTTTGTAAATAATAAAAACACAAATATTTTTCTTCAAAAAATGTTATTGAATTATTTTCTATATAACTTATAAATTTACCATGATATATGGAAAGCCAGGGTGGTAATAAATCTCGTCATCATTCTCTCATTTATTTGAAGGTCCTTTCAATTAGACAACGGCTAAGGGATGGTGTAATGCGTCGTTGGGCAAAAATGCCCAGTTCGCATATTTCGTCACGAGCCTGGACTTCAAGGGGACGAATGCCGACCCTTCAGTTTCACATACACGCGATAGATAGACATATCTACCCCCCGAGAGCGCCACTAATGACTCCGTAAATTGAGATAATTTTACACTGGAGTGGAGATTCAGGAAGCTCTGGTCCACACAGGAAACTTTCCCTGTTCATCGTATATTACACAATGTGGGAGATGTATTCGCGCCTAGCATTGTTTGGACGGTGGATGATGTATGCAATGTTTAGGGTAGGTACTATAATACTTCTTGATGGGCACTCGGATACTAACTCCTGATGCCGGTGGCCTGACTTTCTGCGTGCTTAGAGTTTATACTGATTAGCCATGTACAGGAATGAAGGAGTTTCACTGTTTCAATTACTACTCATCCTTTTGTCTGTTTAAATTATACCAAGGGTTCTGTTGTATCTTCTTACTTGAAATGCACCATAATTTTAACCGATTTTAATATATATTTTTCACCGCATTATTTATTTATTTAATTTATTTGTTTTTCATGTTAAATGTTTATTTTGCACAATGTCAAAAATGATCATTTTTAGATATCAAAATGTATTTTTACTCGAATATTTAAAAAAATTATTGTCTAAGAAAAATAAAAAATATATTTTAGTTATTGGTTTTGCGTTTTTTTTATCAGATCTTTTGCGTTATCTAATAGTTATATATAAAAATGAGATACACAAATACAGACAACTGATCGATATTTTATTTTGATAAGTTTCGTGATGATTATTTACAAAAATTGTGTATTTATTTATAGAATTTATTACGATATTTTTAAGGAAACGAAATACAATTTTATGTCATCTGTAATAACTGTCTTCCAATTTTCCCCGCCTGTTAATGTGAATGCATTTAGATCTGAACCCCCTAACTGCCATTTCACGAGTTTTGGAACTCGTAGATCAAACAAACAATAAAATAAAAGTCCCGTATAAACGCCACAAGCACCAATACTGCGGCCTTTGAAATGTCGCCAAGGAAGTCAGAGAAATTAAGAACTCGTATACATTTTCCCGCTTATTGTAGTCCGAGAAGAATTATAGCCGCTCCGCGATTTTTACTGCCTACCCCTTAGTTTATGTCCGTAATTTACTTTAAAACAGTTTCGTTTGCTGCTGTATAATGCGCGAACATCCCTTAATATATGGAAATAAACCCTTTTAGTTGAGTTGACTTGTTTATAGGTAGGTGTTTTTACGCAGAAAACATACCGACGAGCGACAAAATATTCCCAGAAACAGGGAAACAAATTAATTGAATTGCCGAGCAAAAAGCACGACGGAACAATAACTTGTAATCAACGCTTATTTCAAAATTATTTTGAAGAGAAAGTTGCCATAGCAATGAAATGTTAAAACATTTATGAAATTTTGAGTTGAAATCTCGCATTCGCCGGAGTTAAAATGTTGCTAACTAAATTTAATTGTTGGAAACTCTATTACATGAGGAATAAGGATTTTTGATAACCGTTGAAACCTTCAGTGGAACGCACTTCCGTTTATCAATCTTCTATAACTATTACGTGTAAATGATATCAATCTCACACTGTTGAGCAGTTAACTTATAATGAACTTCATTAAGAAGGATGAAAGTAGACTGAATGCAGTCGAAATGCGATCTCTCAGAAGAATGTGCGACTAACAATGTATGATAAATGTTCGAATAGTGAAATAAGGAAGGAATGTAAAGCTGAGATAAACATTTTCGATAAAATTAAGAATGGTGTGTTCAGATGGTTTCGACATGTAGAACGAATGAGTGAGGATAGAAAGGTAAAACAAATCCACGAGGCGAATGAAATTGAAAAAAGGAGCAGAAGAAGACCGAGGAAAACTTGGCATGATCAGGTATGCCAAATACTTGAAAGCGGTCAGGTTAGGAGTCGAAACAATCGGCGGGTATGTATGAGGAGATGCATGAACGTGAAAGAGGCGAATAATGTTTGCAAAGACAGAGTGGTGTGGCGTTCTATTCCCTCTGCCTACCCCTGCGGGGAAGCGGCGTGATGGTTAGTTAGTTAAACTTATAATTGCATTAAGTTAATGACGTTTCTTAATTAAGTAGCTTTATGCACATGGACTCCTTCGAGTCTTGTGAAAGTTTCTACCGAACTATTTGTGAGGGTTCATAACACAAAATTCGTTGCTTTCAGCGGTAGAAGTCAAAAGTCTGAAAAGAAGATTCACGTAATAAGAGGAAGGCTAGAAGTTAATTATTTGCATAAAGAAGGGGCAAGCAGCACGGTTTCGCCAACAAAAGTTTTTGACGAAAGGCGTCCAAGTTTTTAGTTACCGGGGTGAAAGCTGACATTATTTAAAAAGTTTGAATGAAACCTTAATCATACAAATTACATTTTCAGGGAAATATTTTTTTAAAAACGAAAAATTGAGAAAAATCACCACGCTTAAGCGTAACATAAGAACACATTTCATAATACAAATTATATTTAGTTTTATAATTAATTAAAAAATGTTAAAATTTAAAGGTTATGATAAGCTCACTAATTTACGTTTGCATTTTCATATTGATGACGAAAAATATGAAAATCTGAGTATTTACAGGGCCATGAACTGTAGGCTCGTTCCTTTGTTAGTAAAAAAAATTAAAAACCCAAAATTATAATTTAAAGAAAAAATACTAGTTTATCATTAATAAAGTATTATCAATAAACATTGAATGTTAATTCTCCTCCAAGCACAAGAGCTTAGTCTATTTTTAGAGAGGCACAGTGTTAAGAGGATAAGATTTGTTTTTTGTAAAAATGTCAAGTATGTTAATTGAATTGCTATATTTTTGTAACTAAACTTATAATATTCTACAACATTTTGAGTGTGTCCAAATACTTGTTCACAAAATCTGGATTATCTCCAATTACAGGAGTTATTTTCATATTATTTTTTGACATCTCATCAAAGATGAAGAAGAATATGGAAATCTGGGCATTTACGGGGCTGACGACCACTCGAAATGTTGTAAATAAATTATCTGGTCAAATTATAAGCTTAATAATAAAAATGAAAATGGTATTTTCTGGCGTTTCTCATGTGTGTGATTATAATCCAGGATTCGGATCTCACATACTAATATAAGAGTTTCTGCTTAGTAAAAAAGCTTCTTTACATCTCACCAATAGATGTCTCTAGTGAAGTTCGAGTGATTCAAGAACAAGGTTTCTAAATTGGTTCATATATATAGAACTTCCAAGAATTTGAGTAGTGTGGTTGTCAATAATGGGTAGAATTGGTGAATGTTACACGTGTGTAAAGTGATCACTTAAACCAGCCTATGACGGTCGTCAGCCCCGTAAATGCCCAGACTTCCATATTCTTCTTCATCTTTGATGAGATGTCAAAAAATTATATAATATTCTATACGATTATATTATTTATTAAACTTTTTGAACATAATATATGAACATTGACAAATCAATTGTCTAGAATAAATATCTTCCAATAAACCAAAAGCAAATTACTTTAAAAATGAAACGCTTGTATAATATCACTTATTGAGTTTTATTTCATTACAAGTGACTAGTTTTGAAAATTATAGTTTTTTTCATCAACAGGTGATTACAAAAACTAACGAGCAAAAAATATTGTAGTAAACGAGTATATAGAGGTGGGTGTAGTAATAACAAGAGGTGGATGGGCCTTGTTTAGTGGGAACATAGATAATAATGGTGATGTTTTTTAGAAAATCATATTATTATTTAATGTTTAATCAGAACTAACATTTTATGATTTTTTTAAATGTCTAAATTGAACAATATAGAAAAGGAAAAGAATAAGAAGAAGAATGCAATAAAGAGTTAAGGGGGTGAGGTAGAGAAAATTAAGGAATAATTATGTAAAGGACAATTAGGGCTCCTAGGATAGATAAAGTTATTTCAGGCGTTTCTTGAAACTCATCACAGATAATTCATTTCATAGTTTGGTCACTTGGACAGAAAATGAATTACTGAAAAATTTGTGTGATATGACAAGGAATGGAAAGTGTTATCTCCTGAGAAGAACAAAGTGACAAATCACGATTTGAAAGAAACATTAAGTTTTCAACGAGATGTTTAGGTGCATTGGGGTTGTGAAGTATATTAAAGAACAGAGAAAGAGAGAGATTATTTTATTATATTTCCAATAAAAAAATGAAAGTAAAATATATTTTTTTGACATATCATCAAAGATGAAGAAGAATATGGAAGTCTGGGCATTTACGGGGCTGACGACCGTCATAGGCTGGTTTAAGTGATCACTTTACACACTTTTTTTTTGTAACATACACCAATTCTACCCATTATTAATTTATTATTAGATTAAAACCAATATTTTTAGCTTTTCCACTTTTTTATTTGACCAGCGACCGGGTTTCGTCGTTACCAACATCATCAGACTGGTCTGATGATGTCGGTAACGACGAAACCCGGTCGCTGGTCAAATAAAAAAGTGGAAAAGCTAAAAATATTGGTTTTAATCTAATAATAAATTAATAATGGGTAGAATTGGTGTATGTTACAAAAAAAAAGTGTGTAAAGTGATCACTTAAACCAGCTTATGACGGTCGTCAGCCCCGTAAATGCCCAGACTTCCATATTCTTCTTCATCTTTGATGATATGTCAAAAAATAATATGAAAATAACTCCTGTAATTGGAGATGATCCAGATTTTGTGAACAAGTATTTGGACACACTCAAAATGTTGTGAAAGTAGAATACACTATTTGCCTGATGTTTTTTACAGTTTTCTTAATGCAGAATAAACTTTTTTCCTAACAAACGGCTGAATTAAGGAAGGATAAAGTTTCAGTATCATATTTTACACGTAAGTTGATTATAATTCCCCGTGACCTAATATACCTCTCACTAAACCATCCCAGCTTACATACATAAATACTTTCTCCAAGATTCTAGTACGCTTAGCCGTTCGCGAGATAGGCGCTGGGATAAAAACGGATAATTGAAAGAGGAGAAGAGGAAAAGCGGCAAGGGCGGCCAGGGGTAAGAGGGGGAAGAAACTAAACTAAGTTAGGCTGGTGGGGATTAAGGCTTAGAAGGATCGTCGCTCTTGTACTAACTCCCTACCGCCGGGGCGGAGAGACGTCTAATTCTATTTCATAAAATGCTTCAAACTTGCGTACATATGCCGACACTCGGTTATGGAACTCCGTGGCAAATGAGGGATTCATGAACCACTTGCGAAACGGCACCGAACAATTTACTTCTTGTTTCGGGCATATTACGGGAGCACCCGCAGCTTGGATCGATGGCGACGGCAAGATTGACTGGGATATTGTCTTTCTGAACACTTTCCTCGATATGAGCTCGGATTTATATCCCAAACATTTATTTCATTTCTCTACAGATTTATTTTCTTCAGAGGAGATTCGTAATTGGGAAATTAAGTTAAGTTCCGTGGATTGCGAATTGAATTTACTTATGTGTATTTATTGTTTCGATAGTAATATCATGTTTTATTTTTTATCTTCTTTACACACGGTATAAGGTATTTATAAATATAGGAAAATACACGTTAAACCATTGTAAAATATAAAGTACATATTCAATAACTTTGAAAATCCACTAACCACAAATTGATAAATATCATAATGTTTTTTTTATGAATAGTGTGTTAAATTAAGAATAATTCTGATTTTCCACTTTTGGCTACAGTGATGCATAGGGCACCGTATAGGAGATTGACTTGATGTTAATTCAAGGTAAGGTGATCACTCCTGCTCAGAATAAAGGATGTGTGTATAAAAAATAATAAATATGTATATGCTAAATGAACCTTAGAGTCTTGCACACCTTACATCAAGGTTTGGAGAAAGGATAAATAAATAAATGAATCACTTTTTCTCAGGGGAATTATACTGACTAAGTTGATTAAAAATTTGTTACAAGCCAACTTCTGCGATAAGTATTATGTAAATTAAAAAGTTACATGCGTTGAAATCGACTCATTTTGAAGTTTCAACGACCAAATGGGATTGGGAATACAAAATTTAAGCTCTGACATCGGCAACTTTCCAATTTATGTGTGGGCCTTATCGAAGGCTTAGTGTGGCCCTTCCCCCCTCCACTACCCCTCCAATCCCTCGCAGTGCCGACCTATGGTAGGTAGGTAGGTTCTTGAGTTATAAAGCCATTCCTAACTTAAATCTCACACCGAAATCTGAAATTCTTCATCGTTTCCGGAATCGAAAATGCTATCATCGTTTAAAGATTTTTTAAACCGAATGTAAATAAGTACACACATAATATTTTTGGCCATGCATTTATTTTTTATCAGCAAAAAAATTGTACGCCATCATTAAGCGATTAGCATTTTAAATACCAAGCATAGAGTCTGTATTAATATAAGCAATTTTATTAACTGAGTTTTTCATATTTTATGTATTAATTTTAAATCAAACACAGATTTTTTGAGTCTACTAAGTTGTATTTTATTTACAAAAACACATCAAAAAATTATACTGTGACGATTGTTTCGCCTTGTTAGGGCATTATCAAACGAATGTGAAGATCAAATGGACTACGGTCCTTATGTTAATTTTTTTTATCTGTGTTTGATTTAAAATTAATACATAAATTAAAATGGAGTTCTACAAATTAAACGCCAAATCAATGAATAAAAATAAAATGAAAATAAAATCTTATTTTATTAATTGATTCGTGGTCACTTTGTGGTAAAATCAATCCATTTTTAAGTTTTAGTTGGTAAATACCACTATTTCTTTGAATCGATGTTTCGATGCATTCTGCATCACTTTCAAACACCAAGTGTGAAGCTAAGTCTAAAATTAAGACTTATGTCCTTGGGACTTTGGAGGATGAAGAATGGGTAAGAGCTGTTTCTTATTTTCATTTATTTATTTTCAATTATTTTTTATTTTATTAACTGAGTTTTTCTGATTTAAGATATCAGTTTTAAACAAAGTAAGTTTACTTAATGAATTTTCCTGATTTTAACTTTTTTACTAATTCGAATTTCGTTCTTTTATTATTAAAAAGAAGTTACATTTTTTTCCAAATATAAGACACTTTTTGAAACATCTTTACTTTATGTTTTGAAAATGAACACGCCATTATTAAAAAGCATTTTTTTTATCAAAATCTCATTTCTCGCAGAACAAGAATTGAATGTTGAAATGAAATATTTTCTTACAAGACGAAAAACTATTATAAAATTTAGATGAGTTTTTTACTTGAATAAGGATGCAAAACACGTCCTTTGGGCAATTTGTTTCATTACAAACGTGGTGAAATGGAAATTCGAGAAATAAAAGATGATTTAATTAAAAAGTGCTTCATGATTATAATTAAGTCACGACTCTGTCATTTAACTAATTTTTGGCATTTTTTCTTACAAATGTATCTACGTTTTAATTAGTATCAACCGTAACAAAAAATATTTTATACGTTATTTCCTATAACATTTAGGAATAAATATCATTACTTTGTTCGAAACTGCAATGAAGATTTATTTGGTGTAGAGAGAGTGTACATTTTATTAGTTTTAAAAACAGTATAGTCATATTGGAAAAGCGATTTATAACCATATATACCTTAGATATGGAAGGATGAAGTATTATTCAAATAAAGAGGTTGTTAGTTTTGTTTCTTTGTAGATAGGTCGAGGTTATGTTGAAAAATTGATGACTGTTGAAGTATTTTCTAAAGCCTAATGTGAATTATAATGTGTTAACTCCGTATTGTTTTCTTTTATGATATTTTAATTTCCTTCATATAAATTTAGTCCTATTTTGTATTTGGTTAAAGCTAGGTTAAAAAGAATTGCGCGGTAAAGTGTAAAATAATTTAATTATGATTTATTTTCTAATTCGTATGTAGCAGAAGGTAGATTCAGTTAATTCTCAAGAACAAGTTTGCATTCTCGGAACAGATCTCAACGTCAGCGGAGCGCACTCAATTTGGGAGAACAACTTTGTCAAAGTCCAGGGGATCAAAATGTATGGCAGAATGTTCTCCAGCTCTTGCGAATTATCAAAGCGCCCTCTTACAATGGGATGGAATTATTTCAGCGGACCATACCGGGAGCATCCGCACTTAGCCTTCAAATTTGCCGTAAGGATGGAAGAACAACGTAGGAAGTATTATTAGACCAGCGTATTTCGTGGAGCAAGGATTACGAGAGACGGGAAGATGCATTTTGTTAGAACATAACCGTGATGTTTTAATACATTGTATGCATCTCAAAATACGTAACTTGAAGTATGTAGAAATTTTGAAGGAAAAATAAATGAAATAAAAACTAAGTAATTTTCTAAAAATTTAACACCGAAAACTCAATTAACTTTTAAAAGATATATTTTAAAACACCCTTCTTATCATTAATCGTTAACTTTGTCTTAAAAAAAATTCAATAAAATATACAATATATATCATATTCAATTTTAAAACCATTATTTTAACTTAAATCAACCAAAAATATGGACGTAAATTTTTACATACTAACAGTTACGCACATTTTTCTGGAACCTAAAAAAATGATATTATCATTAAACTTAATTTTATTATGGAAACTGAAAACATTTGAATCAAGATTTTTATGGAATTAATACCAAAGTTCACCTTTAAACATTTTGATCAGTAACCAAGTTTGCGTATCGTAGGATTGTGTGGAGATAAAAAAAAAATCATCTTACGTTATGTAACTTTACCAAGACTTGTGTCAGTAATACATGAAAAAGAGATTAAAAAACAGTAATCGTTCTTATTTAATAAAAATTAAATCAAAGTAAATTTCAAAATATTTCATCAGTGCATTTTTCACATCATTGTTATTTCCATCATAATTAAAATTCGGGGACAGTTAAAACTTGGTACACATCACACATTTGATGTGTAAAAATATTTTTTACGCTGAATTTTGATTCAAGCATATGTTTTAAGAAGTATTAACGGATTTTAATTTGATTTCAGTTTCATTGTATTATTAAGGCAGTACATGGAATCTGAAATCATTATTTCTTAGCAGGGAAAAAAATACCTGAACCTTCGGAATTATTTCAGTGAGCTCATAGTCACGTAAAGAATGAAGAGAAAAACTCGTTATACGTGCGCTTATCGCATATTGTTCACCGGTGCAAATATTTCCATTCTTCACGTGCCTTCTGCTCTGTTCATCATCTTTGCCATTCATTTTTAATATTCCCGTCTCATTAAATTCCTTGTACATAACATGCACAAAAATATGCGCAAAATTAGCTCTCAAAAATGAAATATTTGAAAACATAGACAGGTTGAAGGAAAATGTTTTGGTCGTTTTTAAACTAAATTTATAAAGAAAAATGAGATCTTATATTCAACTGCTATGATAAAATGACTTTTATTACATAACATTTTTTTATTATATTTTCTTCATCATGCATAAGCATATAAATATTTTTAAAATTATTTATTCTGCGGAAAATTGTAAATTTATAGTTCAACATACGTACAACGCAATGTTGTACGTATGTTGCTAGATAGTAATAAAAATGGGTTTTTACTTAAATATTTACACGAAATATAAGGTGTTACAAATACTGCAAGACTTTGTATAGCAAACACGCGGTATTTGTGCTGTATATTCATATTTAATATTGGTTGTTCGTAAACTATTGTACTATATTTGATCCGTTCATATTCACTGATTAAATACGTAAAATGTGAGTGAAAAATTGGGATAATCAAAAGTGGGATACAAAAAAACAGTATGTTTTGGAAAAAAACTGTTTAAGCCGCGAATGGCAGCGCCATCTGTTGAACGTAACAGTAATACACGCAATATTTTATATTGCTTAAAGTAAGCAACGTGTTTCTGGAAAGCCGATAAAATATTGAATACCTACAAGTATAATGACATTAAACATATAAGGAATGTCTCTTTTAATTTTAATTTTAATTTCAATTTAAGTATCCTTATATATGTATTTAACCTGTGCTTTGACTTGTTCTTTTACTTTGTTGTGTTCTTATTTAATTCATTTAAAACATTTAAACGATTTGTATTGCATTGTATTTTATTTCGTGTTTTCTGTTTTTCATTGTTTGTGAACCATAAATAAATAAACAAACTATACTGAGCCACAGAGACGCGTGGTTGGGAATAAATGTTTTAATCAAATACTTAACACACTTTACATTGAAAATTTGCGTTTATTTTATTTGGCAGGGGTAATCATAATTGGATGTATTCGTACGCATATATCCATATCCATTAAAAACATCATGTTGGCTAAAAACGAATTATCCCACTGAAGTTCGTATTCCAGACTCTCAGTTAATGGACCAGTGTGTCCCACTCTACATCGTTATATTTCATTACAGAATTTTATTTTAAAGTGCATTATACTCCGATCCATCATCGTCCATCATTCGTGTCAGCAAAAAATATTTTCAATAATTACACCAAACCTCTGTGAATGGGGCTGTCAAAACTCTCATCCATTCAAATTTTGCTCGGCATTGATATCCAAACGTAACCGAGCCATATAATGGTGTAGTGAATTATTTAATAATGCATCTTCATTATTTATTAACATACTTTTACATTATTTTTTTACATCTCAACATATATGAAGAAAACAATGGAAGCCTGGGCATTTACGGGGCTTATTACCGTCATAGGCTGGTTTAAGTGAACACTTTACACACGTGTAACATTCACCAATTTAACCCATGATTGACAACCACGCTACTCTAATTCTTGGAATTTTCAAATTCAAAACATAGTGCTTGAATCACTAAAAATTCACCAGAGAAATCTATGGTGTCGGCACCACAGCGTTGTGAACCGCAAGTTTGGCTTCTATGGTCATATTTTTATTTGTCATCTGTTAAAATCACTATATTTAAAAAAAATATATATGTGGGAAAACAAAATAATTTTGGTTTTAATATACGTATATTTTTTTATTCACTACATATTTGTATGTATTATTCAATCTTATATTTTCGTATGTTTAAGAATATTTCCTGATACCTTTCTACCTATTTTTTTCAATTACATAAAAATGGGGCGTTTAGTTTAGAATTATGATGAGCTGTTGTGATATTGTGCCATTTGCAGTAAAATAAATTGCATGACTCTTTCATAATCCGTTTATCGCTAACATTTCTCATACTTAATACGCATTCTGCCCCTCCGCCAGGGGTTTAGTCACAATATAATAATATTATTTCGGGAAGTACTGAAAATGTTGGCTGTAAACATTGAATTCATGGATCTATTATTTTTGTTAACTGCCAAATATTACGTACATTCTCTGGGACATAATCAGAAGCTTTACAGGAAAATTGAACATGTATTTTATTTTTGTATTTATATTTTATTTCAAGATTTGGCTTTTAATCTGTAGAACTCCATTTAAATTTATTTATTTAATAATAAAATCAAGCACTGATTTTAAGTGTCTTTTAATTGTATTTTATTATTAAAAACATAAAAAAAAAATTTGTGACATTTCTTTCGCCTTGTTATGGCATTGAAAATGCTTTCTTTTCCAAGTGGACTGAGCCATAGCTACGCGTGACCGGGTACAGCTAGTATGATATATACATTTTTTAATATGATAAATAACTTTATATTACGTCGTTTTCGGGAGTTATAGGCTACTCTAAGACAGGCAGTACTTAGTGGATTAGTTGAATCCACTAAGGGTTGAATGGCTAAAGGTAATCCCCATTTTTCCTCTTTATTACCCTTTTCTCTTCATATACATTTTCACTCGAATTCTTTTAATGTTTCGGTTTCTTCTGAACTACTTAGTTCTTATAATAATTATTATCCGTATCATTTAATTGGGGTTTTATGGGAAGATTAGAGCTTAAACTAATTGTAATTCAACTGAATAGATATTTTTAGGCAATTAGGTTGTGTCCATCAATGCACTCGGCTGATATGATATGCCAGTGTTATAATGGAGCCAGAAACACAATAGAAATCGTGGGATGAGCTGATCCTTTTAATTTTCTAAGTGCTGCCATATATTTTGGTTTGCATTATTACCGTGCAGCGATACACCCGCGAATGAAGTACTTTGCGTATAATTTACGAGGCCAGCTTTTACCAGCGCCACGTACCTAAACTACGAGAAACTATATTTTTGATATATGATGATCATCAAACACATAGTTGTCATATACCCGAGGATTTTCCCCTCTTATCCTTATTAAAATTGGATTTATGAGCGCCGCTTATTTTTAAATCACCGCGATCATTTTACTTTTAGTACTCGATTGTTTTAAAAGCTTTTGTGATGAAAACCAGTGAAAATTTTAGGAAAAATCCGGACAAGCACATAAATATTAGATTCGCTGTCCATTCTTGCATTAAGGCCTTGTGTAAAAAGAGGGAATCTCGGAATTGACATGTCACAGCGCGGATATTCACTGTCCGCAATGTCCCCTTTAAAACTTTAACCAGATAAACAAAAAACTCGCATTAGTGACTGTGATCCATTCGACATTGACGAATGTACGACCCTTGAGCCCTCGTTTGGAGTGAACCTTCACAGATGGTATGTCGACGGTCTTTGTTGGAAAAAAGCTCCCGTCCCGAAATCCGTATACCTACCTAAGTTAAACTCGATTTGGATGCACAGCTAATAGGGGTCATGGTTCAATCTAACTTTGACCTCTCGGGTACGTAATGTACGACTCTCTTTACTCATAACCTAAGGTTAAGCGGTATAATTCGGTATTCATATTCCCAGATTACAATCGTATTTAAGAATAAGCTTATTTATTTATCGTATCCTATTCAGGGCATACGAGTATTCTTGAACCTTTCAATATTTTATCGTCCGATAAATGATTTATTTTGAATTTTGAAGAAAGTTAGTAGGGCACATAACAAAAACTATTGTTAGGCACATTTTTTAAGATGTAAATAATGTACATTTGTATGTTTATAAATATATATTTGTACAAGTTTATATAATATAATTTAATGACCGCAAATAAGTATTGCAACTATTTTGGTACCTATCCATCGTTAAAATAAATCCCAAATAGAGATAGAATCAAAGGTCATAATTCAATAAAACGGGTAAATTTAGGCAACGTTTTCAGCAACGAGTGCGTTTTATTGCCCCGGAAGGTATTTAGCATTCATAACGGGCGATATTTTATTGTTTTCCGTGAAACAGGGCGAGTGCCATACTTCCAGAAAATATGTCAAATGATTCAGTGAGTGTATGAAAAAGCGGCGATAAAGATATTGCGATAAATGGTGAGCGATGCCGCAAGATGGTTCCAGACCGCTCCCGCGTGGTCGCTGGCCGGCAAGACAATCCGAGGGAGTGTGCGGCGGCGCCTGTCGCTAATATTCGACTGCTGGGGTCGCCCGTCTCCAAGACGAACGCGTCTAGATTAGTTATTCATCTAAATAGCGGTGCAAAGCTCCTATTGTTTTCCGCCAAACACAAACTCGGTTTAGTACGGATTTTCATTGTGCGCATCATTAATTTCATCTTTGTTTACGGCATTACCGCGTAATACCCGACCGGCAAAGCGTCATGGCAGCTTCGGAGGGAGAGGGCTAAAATTAATACTCCGCTTAATTCATAAACTTACCGCCGCGAAGGAAGAGAAGTCTCGTGTTTCGGAAAATGTTTTATTCGGTTAATATTGCATCAAACTTTAGGTCGATCGTATTAAATTCTGAACGGGCCTCGTCGGCTGTGCCTACAAAGAAGACGTCATCGGGAGGCGATTAATTATGTATGATAATAACCGTCAAAAACGGAAATGCGTAAAATTTCTGTAACGCTATGAAGTGCGACAGTTGGGAACTTTTTGCAATAATTTATTTTTATTAAAGCGGAGTTATACACAAAATTTCGTGTCACCCTTTAACTGGGAGCGACTTCATTGTAGAATTAGGACAGATTATTTTGTTGAATATTTATATTGTACAAAATGATCAAAAATGTATACTGATCAAATATTTGAGTAAACGTCACATATGGGACACGAATACAAGATTATCTGGATACGTGTCAGCAGTTTCTTGAGGATAATTTTATTTTTATTTTTCGCATCAAACACAAAGCAAGAATAATTTTATGGTTTGGAAAAGAACCATTTTTAGATCCCCCTTCAAGACGGGCGTGTTCATTTTGATATAAAGTTTAGGGTTATAATTTATTGACACCGTATCCTAAGTGCTAAAGCTTGTTCGAGTCCAGCAGATTTTGCTGTTCATAAATAATGAAATAGACATATCCCTTCACATTTATATTAAATTTATTTTCAGAAATGTGCAAAGGGTTGTTATTTTATTGAAAGGTAAGATGGCTTCCAATTAAGCCGGCATGATGATCAATGTGTGGGTTGTATGATATATGTGAATGTGTTTCTTTACGTAGGGTTTATTTCTCAGGTGCAAAATGAACCTAAAAATAAAATCGACTAATACAAAAAGAACAACAACAAAAAATATTATCCTGTAAACACCAAGTTTTAAAGCACTTTTTTGATAATTTATTTATTATTGATAAAATTAATTAAATAATATTTATTATATTTACAATTACATATATTAGTAAATCCACAAATATCTTGTCGGTCGAAAATGAAGAGTGGGTGAATTTTTTTAAATATATAAATTAACGTTTTTTATCGAGTACCCCTTAAAAAATTGTACATAAAAAATAATTTAATGTGTACATTTCTTATTATTATTTTTATTTAAGGCAACGCAAAGCAAAATATGAATGTTGAGATTACGTATTGATTTTATAACTAAAAATACTTGGATATTTCTTTGAATAACCATCTCAGTTTCATTTAAACTTATAGTTCAAATTGACTTGTGTTATATGTGACATAATGGTTATTCCGAAACCGGTAGTCGTAAAGTAATGTTTTTGTATGGTTTTATACAAAGCGAACGATGAATGTTAATGACAATATTATATGACCACACCACAAAGTTACTTATACTTGAAATACAAAATATATTACAAATTTAATTTGATGGAAAATCTGAATTTTTGACAAAATATTCGTTGCAAGGAACTTATCAATATTGTATTATATTATCAATTAAGTGCGTAATTAGGTAAAATAAATCTACAAAGAATCATGGTGATGGTGATATCTATTTTGTAAATCACTTTGCGATGAGCGATAAAGGGAAGTGTCGGGAGAATTCAGGAAAACAATTTAGCAGAAGAAGATCTGCGAGCGTACGTACTATCCGCTGGGTAGCGGTACCTCGGCCAGGATTTCAGAATCCCGCCGCGGCTGGCAGATACACTAACTTGTTTGGAAAACTTGGACAACTTTTCAACTGGGCCGTTTTCAGACCTCTGAAAACAAAACAACTTAACACCAGAACAATGGAGATCGATGATAACGATATAAGATGCGAAAACTTCGGATGGAAGGGATGGAATTTGTATCGACTCCGAAGTGTGGAAGACTACATATCTCCGAGAGTTTCCCCGAGAAATTTTATTTGAACTTCGCCAAAAAGAATAGCAAAACTTTACACTTTTTGTTTCAATATTTTTATCGGTTAAGCTAACATTGTAAAAGGCAAGTTTTTTTTAGAAAATACAAAAGAGAAAAATCTTATTTCATCTGACGCATAAAATATTCTGTAACAAAAATGAAGTTATGAGGTCAAACATTTAACATTGTAAATTATACTCCATTCAACACGTGCAGATAAACTACAATAAATTTTTAATATATTGAATAATATCAAGTACCTGCTTCGATAAAAGAGGAAGTGCCAATAAGTTATGAAGAAGGTTTCAAATTCAAATTCATTTTATCACGTAAACGACCAGCATAAATCACTAGTTGAATGGTGAAATGGTTAACGCTGTCTCCCTTTTTCAATGACAAAAAAGTCAGACTTGAGATCCTGGCGCAAAATTTTGGAAAAATAAATTTAAAACACGCGTGTAAGGAAGAGGATCTGATATTGAATGTGTACGGTCTATATCCGTTGGCCCGATATTGTTTTTTATTACCTATTCGGTATATTGGCGTCATAAAGGGAGGCTGTAAACCTAGACGACACATACGTACCTCCTAAGACAAGTCACCCTACCGAGCGGAGGTTTGCCAGAAGGTTTCGATCTTCGTAGGCCATTCCGGACTCAAATCGCCTTTCTAAACATTTTTACTTCCACATGATCGTTTCGGAGGCGTTTACTATTGTATGTGCAAACTGTTTACTTTGCGATCGCTGAAATTACTTTTCGAATACGAGTCCCAAAACGGTAAATACTGTCACGTTTTAGGAATAACAAACGCACAATGCTAACGAAACGTTTTGATAATGTAAAACTTTCAAGGAATCGTCTACGTCGTAACATTTTTAAAGCAAATAATACAATATATAGACCATTTTCAATTTATACACAAATAAAACCCAAATTTATTTAGACGTCGTTTCTTTAGTTAATATATTTAAATAAGGCATTTACTGACTTTAACAAATATTTGAATTTATTAAAAAAACGGGTATTCTATTAACATTATTTTTTATGATTTTAAATGACTATTATATATTTAAAATAATAATTAATTAAAATTGAAAGTTTCCCAAATCAAGACGTTATATTTTTTTTTAAATAAGGATTTTTGGCAAAAAAATTATTTAATGCAGAAACAAAAAAAAAAAAAAAAAAATACTTATATTACAATTCGAAAAACTATCACACATCGTTTTGCCGCACATTCGTCTGAGCGAACGTATCTCGGCTGCATGCAATCTACTTTCATGCTCCTATTGCCACTTTACTTCACTGGGTTAAATATATTTATAAGGATTGAAACCAGAACTCCGTTGTGTACTGCTAGTTTAGTTTTCGCTGATGGGTTTGTATTTACTTTAAATTATTTCAGCGCATCGTTCACCATAAGATTTAACATTTTCGGTATCGCGTAGTACTCTTCTCTCTTTATTTGCGTTCAGGATATTATGTTTTCACGCAAGACCGTTTTGCCGCACATTCGTCTGAGCGAACGTATATCGGCTGCATGCAATCTACTTTCATGCTCCTATTGCCACTTCGCTTCACTAGGTTAAATATACATAAGGGTTGAAACCAGAACTCCGTTGTGTACTGCTAGTTTAGTTTTCGCTGATAGGTTTGTATTTACTTTAACTTATTTCAGCACATCGTTCACCATAAGATTTTACATTTTCTATATCGCGTAGTACTCTTCTCTCTTCATTTGCGTTCAGGATATTATGTATTCACCCAAGACTGAGATATTAATTAATGTTTTACCCTTAGTAAGGAGTGCGCGCTCAAATTTACCCCAAAGCCAGAGTAAATCAATAATTACCGACGAAATCCCAAATTCAGAGCTCACCTGTCGAGTTTACCAACTTGGAATAAGTTTTTGTTATTCTTGCCATTTAGTTGGCGTATCGCTAATTCATGTTGTGATCGAAGGAGCTCTGCCTCCTCTATTATATCTGACACTACTTCAGTTATATCCAATAACATTATTTATTGTAAATATGAAAGCACGTCTTTACTTCTTACATCAATTAGAAAACTAACCGACGAAAAATAAACTTATGAGGCGAATGTTGTTGGTAATAGAAGCACGATGAAATACTTAAAATACTTGAAAGTGATTAGGTCAGGCGTCTCTTCATGCATAATCGGCGGTATGCATGAATAAATGCATTAATGTGGAAGAGGTGTAGATTATTTTTAAACACCGATTAGTATGGCGTTTCTCAATATTATAAATATTTAAAGCGTCTACTTTGTGGTTAGTCATTTACTTGTATATTTTTTTACAAAAATGTTAGTAATATTACTATGTGAGTATAACCATTTACCGAGATCTACCGATAACGACACAAAATGTTGATCACATGCGATTTTGGCCGATTTTGGTACTCGGGTAGACCAAAATTGCATATGAACAACATTTTGTGTAGTTGTTAGCAGGGGTAGGCAGCCAATTTTTTAACAAGGGGCTCGCGGGTACTTAGAAAAGGGGGGGGGGGTGTGTGTAATTTTGTTTTAACTATCCAAAATTCATAATAATAATAAAAAATCCTTAATATACATTTAAACCAACCACAGAAATGACATTTATGGACTGAATTAAAAAGAGAATATTGATTTCTCTGAATTTAACAAGGGGCTCGCCGGCCCAAGTCAAACTTAACAAGGAGCTCGCGCGAGCCCCTCCGAGCCCCCTGCAGCCCACTCCTGGCTGTAAGTGTGTGAATAGTGGTATAGTGATGACGTGTAAATAATACTACAGTATTGTTTGCATGCTGCTGTAGTGATTATCCTGACGAAGAGACTGGTACGTCTTGAAACCGGTAGTTAAGAAAATCTGGATGAGTGGTTATATACAAATATTACTAACATTTATTTATGACAAAATAAAAATATATTTTTATAACTTTTATTGTTAACATATAAAAAATCATAAAATGTTGAGTTGATTAATACGATTTAAGTTTTACACTGACATTTCTTGGGGGAAATGCATTTGATGTAATAAAATAAAAACTATTTTTTTTTCTAAACGAATTTTATTTGATAAGCCTGGTTTCGTCGTAACCAACTTCATCAGACCAGTTTGATGATATAATTAATGTGGAAAAAATAACATATTTTTTATTTTATTCTATGTATCAATACGATTCATAAAACCGTATCATCGGATTACATAAAAATTTTCGTACAACTGTTTCAGATTACAACTCACGAGCGACATGGCTATCTACCGCAGATTCAGCAATCCGTGTATGTGAATGTATCCCCATATATCGGAGGCTTAATATAAATCCAATATCAGGATTATTAGCGGGGGTCCGTTTGATTGACAACACTGATCAGATTGTAATAATTAGTCCTTTATGCGCGCCCGGTACTTGGTACAGTGCCCACCTACCACTGGGAATGCGTCAGTCGAAACTTTAATTACGGCCTCTGATGGATGAAAAGGGTTAGGTAATCCTTTCACGGCTGGATGCCCCGCTCTGTGGAATGTGTGTTTTATATAAATATCAAATATTCCGAAGGCCTCCGAAACTCCCCTGTGACGGGACGCTTCGTCTTCAGAGAATCGTGCTCACTCGTAATGAGATCTGAACCCCAAACTTTTTGATTTCTATCGGCAAAGATATATATATATATATATATATATATATATATATATATATATATATATATATATATATATATATATATATATATATATATATATATATATATATATATACAGAAAAAAAAAGAAAATAAGTATGTTGGCGGGCTTATTGCTAAAAAGTTACAAATTAAAATATATAAAAAAAACTGGGAGTTTAAGGAAGGAAGTAGAGGGAAAAACTAAGGGAGGAGGTTTGATGGACAGTTAGGCTTCTTATGATAAATAGTAATGTCTCAGAAGTTTCTTAAAAGTTATTAGAGAAATTGCATTTTTTTAAGGAGAGCTAATTCATTCAAAAGTCTAATTCATATATACAAAGGCTAAAAATGATATAGAAGTCTGGGCCTTTACAGGGCTAACGTCCGTCATAGGGTGGTTTAAGTGATCACTTTACACACATTCACTAATTATACCCATAATTGACCACAACACCACACAAATTCTCACTAGAGCCATCTATGGCAGGATGAGAAACCTTTTACGAAGCAGAGACTCTTTCATTTGTACGTCAGGTCCGAATCCTGGATTATATTCACATACTTGAGTAACGCTTGCAACCATCATTTTAAATTTTATTTCACTTTATTATTTCATCAGTCTATTTATTTACAACGTTTTAAGTGTGTCCAAATACTTGCTCGAAAATCTGGATTATCTCCAAATAGAAGGTAATTTAATTGTTAATTTTTGACATCGTAACATACCTACATCTTCATCTTTGTTGAAATGTCAAAAAGAATGTAAGAAATAACGCCTACTTGGAGATAATACAGATTTGTGAACAAGTATTTGGACCCACTCAATTTTTTTGAATAAATATATAAATACTCAAAAATATAAAGGTGTTTGCCGTAGTAAGAATGTTTTTTTTTGTTGTAAAAGAATATAGCAAGCAAGGATTTCGCCAAATATGTCATTCGTTTTCTCGGGTTTCAAATAGAGATCGAGGTTGGCAATAAAGTTTATTATATTGCTCGTAAAATTAAAAGCAAAACCTTGTGTGTGTAAGATATTCAATGTCTTCAGTCATCATTAAAGTAAGTTAATTTATAAAAGTACAATAAAGCGCGGCACTTCATTTTCTCACCCTATCTCTCGCGAATCTCTTAACAAACGTAAAATTTTACTGCCTTACATAGCCGGCTCACACTTTGGATATAACGGCGACCAAACATGAAATGTCTCCTTAACTCCTGGCGGAAAGCGTCATTATAAATAAAGCGCGTTCGTAAAAACTCTCCTCGGCCCACTTCCTTGCCACTGCGGCTTTGCCCTACTGCGCGGCACACACCACGTGCCGCATTCAACCCTTCCAAGGTGTAAGTGCCGCCTGCCGCCTGCCGCCTTCTGCCTTCGTTTTAATTCATTTTCTACCGTTAATTTACTCGCCCGTTTTTATCTGTTTGACCGCATCGAAAAAATATGCTAATTTTTATTGGGGAAATAAATCACCAAAAAGCTCACTGTTTAAGAGTTAAAGCCGTTCGGTTTTGTTTTGCCCCCGAAACACGCAACATCATCTGTCTAGTGGATCAAGTTTTTAAGTCTGTGAACACTATATTATCTGATAAGTAACGAATTTATTCAAATTAAGGACGCTACCGGGAAGCCTTCCAGGTTAATTAATTTTTGGTGAACAAAGTTCGTGTGATTCATCAGATAATTGGGTGATTGTTAATGCGAGCATGTGACTGAGGGTTGCGACGCAGT
Source organism: Brachycentrus maculatus (assembly GCF_059751285.1). Lineage (NCBI taxonomy): Eukaryota > Metazoa > Arthropoda > Insecta > Trichoptera > Brachycentridae > Brachycentrus > Brachycentrus maculatus. Next base: position 70,282 of record NW_028280831.1, on the reverse strand, counting down.
CGAGTTCTGGAACACTAATTGATCATTCTGAGAAGATGCCTCACGAAGCTTGTATGTGACAAGACAAATTATGTATCTAGGCTGAAATCAGAAACCGCATATAAATAGTGATATTAAATTCTCAGAGAAAACGTCTTGGAAACACAATTTGTTCAATATCAACAAATAGCAGAGGTAAAAATTATTTCTTACCTAGAAAAAATTAAAGAATTCAACAGATATTTAAAATCGACAGTATTTTTGGTTTTGCTATGATTGATTAAATGATAACGATTTAAAAAGATTGTTGTTTCTTTAGTAATTAAAATCGAAATGAAGCGTTTAACTGTCGTAGAAGTTTTGGGTCAGAATTATTATTTAATCTTTATTACCAAAATTCAACAAACACGATCGTTAACCCTTAATTGCTTCATCAAAAACTCAAATAAAACTCGCGTGGGTTACAATAATTGAATGCCGACGGAATGCACGTAAAAAGTTTGTGAGAATAATCGAAGGATCAACACTGGCTAGGGGGGTGCAAAAAACAATTCTGTACATAATAATATTACCCTAATTCACAGTACCTATCCCCGCGAAGTGGCTGGCGACTTAGATAAATTCACTCTCATGTTTTATACCTTATCACGCGAAACACGTTATGCTCAGCTTATAAATAGGACATTGATCACACCGACCTTAAACCGAGAGGGCGGATTTGCTGACACGCAACCTTTGTCATTTGTTAGAGAACGTTTTCATATTATTAAGGCTATCTCCGTCTTGTGGGACCTTAACTTATGCGGGAGTGAGAGATGGATGCAATCCGTGCAAAGGGTAACGAAAGCCCTTTCTTTGCCACTTGAGATAATAGTGTATCATTTATGTCTCGCACTCTTAAATAAACACGTCAAAACTATTGCTACAACACACGCACAACAACGAACAAATATTTACTTAGCCGCTATAATACGTTTTTCTACTTTGATCGTAATTTACATAAATAACATAACATGATATAATGGACAACAAAAATTATATCTTCTATTAAACTTTTATCGTATCTTTGCATTGCTGTGGTTCAGTCTGGTTAAATGGAAAAGAAAGCACACATATCCAATAGGTATATCACAAAGCTTGTGAATATATTAAAGTATTGAAAATCTTTGAAACAGTCCAATCCAATCGAAAACATTGAAAATGCTAAGTAATAGTGGCTGTGAAGAAGCATTGTGTCTGCCATGATCAGTGTTTAGTATTACGTGTCATGGGCGTTGCAATTGAATTAAATAATAGTTTTTTTTGACTCTCACTTCTTATTATTTATTTAGATAGATAGTGGACTTGGATGTAAGGATATATATATATATATATATATATATATATATATATATATATATATATTTATATATATATATATATATATATATATATATATATATATATATATATATATATATATATATATATATATATATATATATATATATATATATATATATATATATATATATATATATATATATATATATATATATATATATATATATATATATATATATATATATATATATATATATATATATATATATATATATATATATATATATATATATATATATATATATATATATATATATATATAAATATATATATATATATATATAAATATTTAAAATATATTTCTTAATAATCGGTTATAACTTTAGACGCATTTGACCAAAGAATATTTTTATTTTAATTGTATATTTTTAGTTTCATCCACCTGGAGCAAAATTAGTTTAAAAAAATACGGACGACTTTTAAATATTATTTCAATTGAAATGCAATTTATTAAAATTAAAAACAAAAATATAAACCACTTTAATAAATTTTTGAGTAAAATTATTCGAACAATCACTCCGTTTATATGCATTATTTGTAAATTTACTAACCTAAAGTACCTTTAGTATAAAAATAAGAAAAAAATAGTTCATTTCGTCATACAAACGTTACATGCACTGTGTTGAGTGTGATATACATACGTTACATGCACTGTATTGAGTAAAAAAATTTAATTTAATTAAAAAAAAGTGACGTATAACCATGTTTATTGCCATAAACAATAAAAATAGAATAAATTTAAACGCATTCTTGTACTTTTTACTATTCGAATTGCAACACCCCCTCTTGTAAGTAGAGCCGTGCGCTGAATATCTACAACATGCTTTATTATTGTAGAAATGTAACGTACATATAATACGCGCATTTGAAGTGGCTAACCGCTACTTAGGGGAAATAACAATAAACTACCGAGTAAGTGTTTCGTGTGTCACTTGGCGACAAATTACTGTGTTGTTCAGCATCAGGATAATAATTTAAATGTGAAATTAATTTTCCACGGCAATTATGCAAACGGAAACTTTAATGTCTGAAAAAGTATTTTTATACTTAAAAGTAGTCAAGTTAGGAGTCGAAACAATCGGCAGGTTTGTATGAGGAGATGCATGAACGTGGAAGGGCGAAGAATGTTTGCAAGAACAGAGTGGTGTGGCGTTCTATTCTCTCTGCCCACCCCTGCGGAGAAGCGGCGTGATGGTTAGTTAGTTTTTTTTGTATTTTTATTTTCATGTTATACAGAATTTTCCTGGTATTAAATGAATTTCAATATTTTTATACCATATTCGCTCCCTATGTGAAACGTATGTAGTCTACAAACCGTAGTCGTACAGGAGAAAGTGACCAACTGACAACACGTTAAATGTTCAGGAGGGCCATTTAAGTCACTTTTGCTTGGCAACAAAATATACATCAATGCAGTTAGTCATTTTTAACAAGTAAATATATTATACTTCCAAGTTTAAAATCGCTTTGGGATTTTTTCAGGGCAATATTAAGCTATTAAGATATCAAATAGTCAATGATCACGTTTTTGTAAAAAATGCACTTGGCCACTTTCTCCTGTATAACTACGAAACCGTCTCAAGGTTTTTCTGTCAGGCGCATCCTACTAAGCCTGGTCCGCGTCCTGAAATTCAGACGAGACCTACCGGCGAATTGTCAGCAGTGGTCGTCCTGAGCGGCGCGTACCCGATGCGTTGTAAAAGAGGCAGGCTCAATTTAGGCTACCGGAAGGTATGCGGAGTACATAGTCTTTTCTTGACGACACTCGTGACCAAGATCTGTTGCGTCCTACGCCTTATCTCTTCATTTCTTACAAAGTCAAACGTTCTTCGTTTCTTACAAAAATTCTTCGCAAACATCTATTCTCAAAGCTAAGTACACGTCTGCTCTGAGCTCTTGTAAGGTGTCATGTTTAACAGACTTCAAAAGAATTTTAATGTCGTAAAATAATATGATCTACACCAGTGGTCGGGAACCTACTACCCAAGGGTAATTGAATTACCTACTCCAACATTTTGAATTACCCACCAAGAAAAAATCGACATACGCAAGCAAATCTCAATGCCTGTATATTGGCGTGGAATGTATAACACTCTTTCTCCTTCTATCTACGTTATATTTTTCTTCTCTCTCATATAACGAAATGCGTCTAGTAAACGTGACGCGTACTTGAAATTTCACTCTCAATTCTCGTCCACTTATCTATGATTAAATCGCCACCCAAGAAGTTTCACTTTAAAAAGCCTGACTACCTCAAAGTTTTATTAACCAAAGTTTTAGTTTTATCCTGATGGACATATACACTTAAGCTTTTACCCCATACAGTAGCTTTAAGAAGCATCGGTATGCAACCCCAAGTGCCTTAGCTCTATTTACTATCATCTTTACGATGCTTATAAATCAAAGAATGGAGATAGCATAAGAGGATAAAAGAAGACTTAATGCAGTTAAAAAGGAATCACTCACATAAATTAAAGTCATGTAATGTATGATAGACGATCAAATGGTGCAATAAGAAAAAATAAAAGGATAATATAAGCAGTAGGTATCGATAAAACCACGAAATGTGTGTTGAGACGGTATGAACATGTACAATAAAAATGTGGAAATATTACAAAAATGTAAAGTAATTATTGCAAGAAATAGAAGTAGAAGTACACCGAGAAAAGCTTGGTATGATCATATACTTATTTAATGTGGGTGATGACGACAGGCAGTCATTTACTCGTCTTTTTACTCTCATATCAATCCAATGATGCATAAGCTACTATTGCATTGTATGATTACACAAAAGCGATGTGATCGTTTCTGGATATATATATATATTAAATAAATATTTTATTTAGAGAAAAAAATGATTTTTCGTTCTCAAAAAAATATGCTTTTAAACTAATCTAATAACATACTTTTTGATTAAATTTAATAAAGTGATACGGATTCCACAAAATCAAAATTGATTTATTTTAAAATTCCAATTGAATTTATAGATGCTATTATGTCTTTAAATTAAGTGTGACAAGCGATTCGACTCATTTTGCAAAAAAATAACGGTGCAATTTTTGTTGTTTTTGTTTTTGTTTTTATTATTTCACAAAAAAAAAACTTATCTAGAAAGCGGTTAGAAAACCAAAATACATGTAAAATAATCCTACAACTTTACATATCAAAATAAAAATTATGCGTATTATTACGATCGTTATCCAAATATTATACATGTGTTTTGTGAACCGATATCGTTAATAGATTGAAAGATAAATGAAATATCACTAATGTATAAATATTGTAATAGAAGCCCTAATGGATTAAATTTCAAGTTATCATTCAATATTTAGTTTATTTTAACCTAAAACTATCTAACTTCAACCTTCCTTGGTTACTTAGTGGAATATCACGAAACATTACATATAAGTTTTCAAGCAATTAGTGTATTTAAACGTCTCTGAGGATATGAATAAATTATGGCTTAACATGTTCAATCAAACGATGTATGCTGAGCATTGGTAAATTCGTTTTCCCTTAGATTTAATTGTGAAATGTACGTGAGGATTGGTATTACTGTTTGATATTATCTGCTGGCGGGGGTTGGAGGCTTTATTAGACTAATTAAGTCAAACATACGATGTGTAAACATGTAGAAAGCTTCATCGCTAGGACGATGACAGGAATTCAAGTACGCCAAATATATGTATGGTGTACGGTTAATAAAACGAGTGTTCGGATACAAAAAACACAGTTAAAAATAAAGAATCTTAAAGTAATTTTGTATATATTTTTAAGTTAGAATTATATCATAATTTGTTATTCTCTTCAATTTTAAAATCAATAAGAAGTACTATTTTATGTTTTTTTTTCGTAACAATCCATATAATTATTTTAACGTTATTCTTGATTCATTAAATTTTAAAATTTTTTAAAAATTTAATTTCACATACTTACATATGTATATTTATTTCTGAATTGTGAAACGTATATTTATTAAGTATAATTTAAAACAAAACTTCTATGTAAAAATATCAAAAATGTTATTATAGCAGTTTTAAAAATAATAGAAGTATTGTTATAAAAATTCCTAAATTTTAATATAAAATGACAAAGGTGGAAAATTGGAATTGTGAATGTTGTCTTGTTTTGCATCATTTGGGGTTAATTTAACTATTATAGCTAAATTTGGAATTAGGTTCTACAATTTTATGTCATTGGATTCAGTTAAGTAATAACCATCATTTTACAATCTCGTATTAGATTTATTATTTGTTTAAGTATTAGTTTTATTTTTTTTTTAAACGAATAATGATTTAAGCGTTATTGCATTTTATAAAATAAAACAAAAACTGTATACTTTTTTTCACTTTTATTTTATTTGACCAATGACCGGCTTTTGTCGTTACCGACATCACCATACTGGTGGGAGGCTTGACAAAATTCAATGTTAATGACAAAACCCGGTCATTGGTCAAATAAAATAAAAGTGGCAAAAACTTTATAGTTCTTTTTTTTTACAGAATAATGATTTACGAAATATTTTATTAAATGTAAATATATTATAAAACCGACCTAATGTGGTTCATAAAAAAGTGCTAATACGAGTAGATTGCCTTAAAATTTGTAAACGGAGAAGTAATTGTTTTAATGTCCTTCTAAAAATAAACATCTGTTAGCAAAATTCTTATTCCTCACGCACACAAACACGTGATATTTGTATTAGAATTTATTTTTATCAGCGTAAGCCGCTTAAATAAAAACACATGTTTAACGCAAAGTTTGGGTTATTAATTCGTGTTAATTTGCGATACTATGATTAGATGGCAGTGCTGTCGGATGTTGACTTTATTGTTACTTGATCTTAATCTTGCGTGGATTTTTTAGGTTAGAGAATAGGGGTTGGGTTTGGGGGCTGTCCTCACCCGTTCATTATGGGGATAAAACAAAATGGGGTATTTTATTACCCTTGTAGGTTCTGTGGAACAGTTTACGATACATGTATTTTGTGCATGTGTATCGGATATATATAGAGAACCAGTAGTAACATAAATAAGTCGGTGTTGCATGATATCGGACAAAACATAATTTGGGTTTATAGCTACGAAGAATGCTAGGTAGTAATAATATTTAATAATGTTCCCGATGAGAATTTTATTATAACTCGTATCACAGAACGCAATCATCATCGCAATAAAGTTTTTTCAATGCTGGTATTTTCTAAATGACTATTGTTTATTTTTTAATAACAAAAATATCAGTTACTACAAATGTTTTATTATGAGTATACAGGTGATTATTTCAAATCTATTTTATCGATTTTATTTAATTTTCATTCATTTTTAATACAAATAAAATTAGGAGAGAAAAAATGCGATAAAAGCTGGAATAATTTATTTTAATTATTTTATTACAAGAAACTCTTATGTTATTATAAATTTAATTTTTTTTTGGTTAATTTTATGCACATAACACATAATTTACCTTTAAAATAGAGTTTTCTCGATCTCTTATCTCTTTTAAATTAAACATATGAGTCAACTCAATTTTTTTCTTATTTTTATTTTATGTGGTCTTATTTTAATACTAATAAATATTTTAAATAGTAATACAAGTAAAAAACGTTATTGAATTTCATTTCAAATTATATGTTAAAATTGATTTATTTGTAAAAAAAACAATGTCATCTCAACATAGATGAAGAAGAACATAGAGGTTGAGGTTTTTACAGGACTTATCACCCATCGTAGGCTGGTTTAAGTGATCGCTTTTTGCATGTGTAACACTCAAGATTCTACTCATCATTAATAATCACACTACTAAAATTTTTGGAACTCATACATATGGTATCATACTTATTCATACAAGTCGTTTCAAATGTGAGCTCGTGTCAGAATCTATGATTTATTTGAGTAAGCTTTTTATTTAGCACATATCCTTATTTAAATTATGCAAGACAAATTCAGGTTTGTAAATAAGGATACACGCAAAATGTGTGAAAAAATAAACTGTCTACAATTTGATTATTTGATAAATTACTTTGTTTGCTATGCATAAATACCCAGATTTAAATCAAACATAATATCCAATTAACAAATTCATTACGAGCAATTTAAATTCATTGCAAGGATTAAATTCGTAATTGTTCTGGATTTGTAATTAAAACATTAATGAAATGAACAGAGAAAGTAGAATTTAGAAAATTCCTACCTCCGCGGTTTTCACTGTCCGCTGGTTTCACTTGTATAGCTCGGTTCATCTGAAAGAAAAACAAGCAAACAAACAATTAAAAATACCAAAGAGAAAAACCAAACATATTTTCAAGGCATCATTAAAATAAAAACAAAAATACAACAAATTTAATTCAATGACTATTGTGATTTGATAATAAGTATTTGAAATAACACAATTTTTAAAACTTATTCAGACACTGGATTATCTACCCTATGGATTATCAACGCTTATTAGGTATCTCAGCTTAAGACAAATAATCTAACTTTCTTATACGAAAAAAGCCTAAGCATTCCAGAGTTTGTGACCTGGCATTTGTATAGGCAAAAATAAAGCATTAATAAGATTTTGAATTGTTGAGGATGTGAAATTATTATATGAAATAAGATATGTAAGTGTCAAATTTATCTGTGGTATGTAAAACATTATTAAGTTATAAATATATTTAGAAAAATAAAATAAATACAAAAAATCTAACCATGCTATTTTTAACTATTTTTAAATCTCAGTTTAGGTGTTTTTTTATATGATTTTAACAACTCAGTGGTTATTTTAAAATTTATGAATCGTTTTGGTAAAAATAACATTCGGGTATGTTTTTGTTATTTTATCAACTTAGAGATGGAAGAATGTAGATGGTAAAGGAAATTATTGCGATACTCAAGAAAATAGCCTCTATTTTATAAAAGTAGCCGGTCAGGTATGCAGTAGAGAATTTTTTCATCAACACGCAACCTTTAATAGTTCGCAGGGAACGCACCCTTTACAAGAATTCTAGATTTTAAGGCGGTTATCCGACACATTAAGGGAAATACATCATTTATATAGAATACTAAATTGACCCTACATGAAATAAATAAAACATTTTTTGTGATATTCGATTAAACATGTAAAAAGTGTTATAATTCTGAATTCGGACGATGGTCAGTAAATATGAAATGTATATTGAATTAATATATTAGAAAAACCACGTACCTACATTAAATACGATTTTCTTTCGTTTTATTGCTATTGTATTATATCAAGAAAAATAACATTTTATACCCGTTTACAATCGGAAAGACACAAACATATATGGGGGTAATATATTGTAACTTACCTTAAACAGATTCAAAATTTAATTACCTATATACGTATGGTACATGAGCATTAAGTAAAGTCAAAATTTTTAACAAACACACCTTATATGCTTCTTGATTTAAAGAAATAAAAAATCATTTATGGGTTGTAATGACTTGAGGGTGATTTTAAAAGTTAATTTTGGAATTTTAATTTTCAGAAATCCATTTGTTTGATTTTTATGACTGCAAAATGAAAACTGCTCATTTATGCATTTTATATAATTAATAATATTTTTATGTAAAATTATGAAATGATCCTTGGAATACTTTTGAATTAAAAAAAATGTTGAATAAGACTTTTGGAAATTAATGAAAAAAATATGCTTTCTAAAATTAAACAAAAAACTTGCTTTATAAACTAAATAATTAATTATATTATTTTTTGACATCTCCACAAAGATGAAGAAGAATGTGGAAGTCCGGGCATTTAAGGGGCTTACGATCGTCATAGGCTGGTTTAAGTGATCACTTTACATGCATTCACCAATTTTACCCATTATTGACAACCAAACTTCCTATTCCAATTCCATTCCAAATCCATTCACCAATTGCACGCTTGATTGACAAGCACACTGCTCAAATTCTTGGAAGTTCTTTATGTGTATGTATGATCCAATTTCGAAACATTGTTTTTGAATCGTTAAAATTTCACTAGAGACATCTTTTGGTGAGATGAAAAGAATATTGAGGAGAGACTCTTTCGATTGTATGTATTGTCCGAATCATGGATTATAATCACATACGAGTACATGAGGAACGCCAAATATGATTTTAGTTTATTATTTTAGCTAATAATCCGAGCCATTATACGAAAAATAACTCCTATAATTGGATATAATCCAGATTTGTGTACAAGTGTTTGGACACACTCAAAATGTTGTAAATAAATTATTATTTTGTTGGGATTGACATTAGGTTTATTGGATATCTATTCATAATTAGACCTTTTACTAACATTGCTGATATTGACCAAAAATCGACCTCTCGGTTAGATTCGAATTACATAATGATAATATACGAGTACCTCGATGAAGGTGTATGTATAGTATTTAAATTTAAATAGTACACTTGACTCTTAAGAAATATTTTTTATTTGTCATGAATACAGTATTCACCTAAATATAATTATATTTTAAATTTTACCCTACAACTTTTTTACTAACATTTAAAATTATAAAAGTCATTTTATAAGCGCATTATAATTAAATCAGAATATTTAATGTTTCATAATGACGTTTTCATAATTTAGATTAGTAAAATTTTCAGATTAAAAATCAAAAATGTATGGAATTTTTTTATTTAGATTATTATATGATATGTTTATCTATTATTATGTGTATTTCATACCAACAAATTATTGTTTTATATTTATAAAAATAATTATGTGTGGCAGAGTATTCAGTTTTATTACAAGTTATAAAATACAAAATTAGCCATAATATTATTAATTGAAATATTGATGTTGGTGTATGTATGTGACTACATAATATGTGAGTATATAATGAAATCACCCTAATGCATTGTCTATGGAGAGGATGTACATTAGGAGGGTAGGAATGCATAGAATTGCCATCAGACACTATGCAATTTGTAGTGTATATATTATAGTATACATGTTATACATATGTTGTTGCACTGATTGCTCTACTGGTAGGCGTTAGAACATAAATTTCTCAACGGTCTATACATATGATGAAGTTATCCTTAAACGGAAATCAATTGGCGAAATTGAAGAAGAAATCTATTACATATTAAAATACTATTTTTGAAAATATATGTATTTGCGGTGTTTCAAGATTTTCGTATTTCTTCTAAAAATATAAATTAAAAAAATCGTCACAAAAATTTATTCAAATGAATTTTAATCTCGAGATCTTGGGAAAAGTATTAATCATATTTTTTTACTTAGTATCATTCCGAAAAAATAATTATCGTTCTTTGATGTTAAATTCAGCTGTGCTGCTTTATATATGAAAATACACGTTTGTTTAAAATCTTAAATATCTAAAAAGAATTCACCGATTGCTTGAAAATTTCGTTACCTAAATTTCGAAAAAACGATACCTGCTGAACGTAACAGTAATACACATAAAACATAAAGTTTCTGTCACTAAACCATTTCAATGTTTTTGTTTGCAAGTTGTTTAATAGATTATTATATTTTGGTTGCTTCTTTCTGAAAATAGATAAAGATATATAATATATTTGTGGATTTTAAATGATTCATTTTCCATTTAAGTAGATTGAGCCACAGAAACGCGTAGACAGTTACAGCTATGTAGTTCATAATCAAATTATCCATTCCGGTGACTGAAATACCATAATTTATAATAATTTGAGTAGTCCCTAAAGGAATGGAATGCTGTGAAATTGTAGGTAAAATATTTCCAATCCAGCACGATTGAATTAATCCGTAATATATTGAAGATTCACACTACGCGACCATGTCTGAATGAATATTTCAGATTTGCGGTTTTCCCATCCTGGGCTGTATATTTGCGGCAGGGGCATCAAACCGCGAAAAGGGGGAGGTCCCTGTGTAATGTCACTGCATTCATGCAACGCAAAGTTATAATATGCATATTTCGATTGCTGGAAATTGGTATTCAAATGGGACTAGCATAAAAATTACATTCCTGAATTCCCGGCGCATAATTAATTGTGAATTCTTAGTAAACGCTTAGAATAAAATAGCGACATAAATGAATAAATATGCCATAAATATTTATTTTCATATCTGAACTAACTGAATGGGACACGTTTTATTGTTTTCTTCAAAATTATCACACGAGTATTTTTAATATGAGATTCAACAAAAACAGAGGCGGTATTACAAATACGATGGTTAAAATTAATTATCTTCATATTTGTAAAAAACTCGTATTCTTCAAATGAGAATATAATAATAATTTTCAGGCAAATGAGCATTATTATAAATAATAGAACGTAAATTTTATTACTGCATATATTTACATACATAATAAATATATATATGTATATATATATATACATATATATATAAATATATATATATATATATATATATATATATATATATATATATATATATATATATATATATATATATATATATATATATATATATATATATATATACATATATAGAAATACATTTAAAATATTTGTAATATGTATATATTAAATATTTATTTTTAAAAGATCAATGAAAAGTAGATAAAAATTGTGCCCTTTAAATTACGATTCTTATAAAGGAAGTACATTAAGAAAGTACGAAGAATAAAAGAGTATTGAACAAAACGGTAGGAAAAGTTTCAAACGACGTTCTCGTATTAAGAATTGTTCTAATACCAGTTGGCATTGAACAATTGGGCAGAATCCTAGATGGACGAGTGGATGTAAAGGGGGTGCTAGCCAAGGTGTTAGGGTGGGTTCAGGTGGGTGGATAGTAAGGTTTGTTGTCCTTCTTTGTTGCCGTAGAAACCTTTATGTCCGAGTCGTGTCGCGATGCCAGCCATGTCCGGACAATGGTGGTGTCATCATCGGGCGGGCCCCTCGCCCGCCCCCAGCCGGTGTAATGGAACGGAACTACCCCCTGAACCCTTCAGTGGTTACACTCTAATTTCTACTCTTGACATATTGATGAAATGCCAGGAAATGACTCTTTACATCTCAAGGCATTGAAAAATATTTTTAATCCTTTAAAATTGCAATCTTTCTAGTTTTCTTATACGGTTTACTTATCAAAAGGTTTATTTTGATTTAAAAATGATGCTAAGATACATTTTGGAATATTGAAAAATATTGAATTAAATAAAATTTCAAAATTAAAATTTAAAACGATTTTAACTAAAATGCATGTTTCTCACAAAAAATGTACAATCAAAGGAATTACAGATAGTAAGACACGACATTTTCATTTTAATGCTATTACGCCTAATTCTTAATTTTTAATCGAAAAAAATACGTTCCTTAAATATTGAAATTGAAATTTATTTGGTAAATCCAAAATATATAAAATTGATAAGAAAATGAAAAGGTGTGGATTTAAAAAAAATATATATACAGATACACAGTATATTTTTGATTGTTAAAAACTGCCAATTTTTTAAAAGTATTTAAAAACTAACATATATAGAAAGGACTCAATAACTTGAAGGAATAATATAAATTGTAAGCAATTACTTTGATTAACCATAACAGTCAAATGCCTGAAAAACCGTCCCAAAACACACCCTAGTGTCTGAGGAATAAACATCTTGTATACGAAAATTACTTAATTTTTACAATATATTTTCTTAAAAAAAAGGATTTCATCTGAAATCCACAAATTATAAACGTTTACACACTAAGTGACTAAAAAAAATCAGTTATTACAAATTAAAAGCAAGATATACTTAAAGCTTATAACTTATAAAACATACACATTTATGAATAATAACGTTATGTTATGAATATTACAGTAATTTTGTCTTAGATTTGGTGATAATGTAAGGATGAATTATATTTTTAAAGTGGGATGTATTTAAATATTTTTAATCAGGCAATGTAGTGTACAAAATCATCGTATCATGTGACGAACGCCACCCGAATATTGGCCTGGCATTTCATTACACAAAGTGGCCGTATTTGCATTTAATTTGTAAGTGGTCATGCAGCGTGAAAACCCAACTATGGGGATTAATGGATCCTAGACACGCTCAAATGGGACCCGTCTCCGGATCCGAGAGCTAAATTGTAAGATTGCATTTCTACTCGACTTAGAAGACTAATTGATCGATATTAAGCTATTCTTAGACCCTAAAGGTTTGCTCGCGAAGTCCGTATACAACTTCAGGTAGATTTATGATTTGAAATCGCCCCTAAATGTCACTTGTAAAGGCGACTGGCATTTGAGTGGTAAACACAAAGCAAGGTGGGTAAAAATAACAGTTTATTTTACAGTGTTTTCATGTAATCAAGACGACAAATATGCTCAAGATTAACATCTTACTTCATGAAAACATAAGTTTAGAAATTTCGGATAAAAACACAATTTTTTTGCTGAGCATAAGGTTGAAAAAAACCCTTTCAAGCTTTAACTTCAGTATTAAGAAATTAATTACGATTTCAGAATTCTGAATTTCAGTTTATTTAGCACGTAATTTATGGTAGTTCCGAAGCTATAATTTATATTTATCTACAATATTATTCAATATACTTAACTTTTAAATGGTGTGTTTGTACATGTAGATAGTTAATATGTATATATATCTTTAAATTATATAGATACGCTATAACAGCCAATATCGTTTAATTTTTTAAAAAGACAGAGTAAAGATTACTTTTTTGTTTTCAAACTAATATTTTAGTTAAAATACTGATTGTAAAAGTACAAGTATCAAGGAATTAGCTATTTTAACAAGAGACATTTTTTTCACATCTTATAATTTCATAGGTGTAATGCATTTAAATGATCTTTAATGCTGGCCGACACGTTAGAGAAAAATATGGTAGGTCAATACATATCGCTCACTCCTTTCAAGAACGTCATAATAAAAAAAACTTGATTTTTCAGTAGAACGTTTTTAAAGTTAAAAAATATAATACAATGTATTAAAAATAAATATCAAGCCTTTTATTGAAATTTTAACTATGCAACATATCTTTTTAGGTAAATCCTGAAGGTTTTTTCTCCATCTGAAAAATATTTAGTTTATTTGAAACAATACCTTTTCTTCAAAATGCAAAAACAACACTTTCTGCCCTGTAGCGGGTAAACATTAAGTTAAAAATATGCTTCTTTTGCTGGGATACAGTACATTTTCTGGGCATTCCGAAAACATGCACAAGTCAAAATTGGCGATTTTTGATTTATGACGTTCTTGAAAGGAGTGAGCGATATGGTATAATAAACAAGAAAAAAAACTCTTGAACAGCAGTGAAAATTTCAAAGAAGTATAGGATTCTAAATAGATTACTTTTTGCAAATTTTTTAAGTTTATATTCTTTTTGAATGAAAAGGATTTCTTAAAATCATTACATTTACTTAACGCGAATCATTATTTTTTTTTAATTGGAGAAATATTTGTGTTTTTATTATTTTCAATTAAATACTATTTCTGTGGGCCTTAGCGGCTCATTATTAAAAATAGGTATTTAATTGTGGTAGAGTGTGTTCGAACCAAGAAACTCTGAGTCCGCGACACTAACCACGGGATTACAGCCCGCCACGAAAAAATATATTTCGTTTAAAGATTTGAGATAATCAGAGAAGATCAAAATAATATTTTTAAATTGATATTTCAGTAAAACACTATACCAGGGGACTACGGATTTCCATCAAATGAAGTTACATCATTTAATTAGGTTGTCGTCAAAATGGCAAATTAAAATTGACACAAACAGCGAGAGTCGCTCGAGCGAATTTGACGACAGCTATGGGAGGATATGTACAGTGTACAGTATATAGGGATACCCATGTATGTGTATGGCTCATTTTTAAATACGCTTCCTTTTGGGACAGCCACATTTTTGTGAAATATGTGGGTTAAAAAATTGCCCCGTTTTCCTGTTTGGTTATGTAAGCAAAATTTTATTGGGCGAGAGGCGGACCGCTTTTTATTACCTCAAAGATTAATTCTCGGCAACGGGGGAGAATGCGTTGTGTACACTCTAAATGGAACATTCCCCGATGTTTATGTTTTAATGGGGTATTATTTTAATTGAAAAGGCTCGATAAAAGAGCATTTAGACGTAAAATCTACTAGAATCACAAATTAATGTTTGTGTTTAATTGATTCGCCGTTTACTAAAGGTTCGTAGGCTGCGTTCAAAAATTAAATGAAGCAAGATCTCATTTTAGTATTTATTCACTCGATGGAAAGCTTACTCGATTCATTACTCAAATTGTTTCTGGTAGAGATACGGAGAAATCAGAAAGTTATCTCAGCTGGAAGATAATAAAACTAATGCTACATAATTATTTCTTCAATTAGAAATGCAGAATCAACACAATCATTATTGAATTATTCCACTGTTTGAGAATAATAATTTATAATGGACAATTTATAAAACACTGTTTTCATGAGAAATCACTTCAAGGACGCTTAACAATTTACAGTATTTTTGCATATAAAACGACTTGCGCAAATAATTTTTTTTCACAGACTTAAGACGTCCGCCTCCGTAGTGTAATGGTCAGCATGCTCGTCTACCATTCTGGAGGTCCCGGGTTTGATGCCCAGGGGAGTTTAATAAATACAAGTGATTTTTTCACTCTAATATTTATTCAATATTACACTGGACTGCTACCTGAAGTGGAGGGCTGATCACCTTTCCTTCATGTGTAAACGATCGAGATAACACTGCGTTTATATGAAGCAGTGCCTTATGCGCCATTGGGGTGTGCTAAGGGTTTTATAAAATAATAAAATAAGATTACAATGTCCATCAAAAACTATTTAAAAAATTGTAGTTACTATGGCTAGCAGCTAAAAACCAAGAAAATCAATTTAATTTCTTTTCGGAAAGCTTGAATCGAAAATTGAAAATGATATTTTTACCAAACAACTATAAATAATAACACAAAACCAGCCAATGACAGCAAACACCTAGACATTCATATTCTTCTTCATCTATGCCGAGTTGCCGAATAAAGAGTAAAAAAATAACTCTAAGTGGAGAAAACCCATATTCGTGAACAAGTATTTGGAGACATTCAGAATATTATAAAAAATGACAACAAATAGTTTTTTTAAACCATATATTCGATGCATATGTAACACAGAATTTTCCTTCGTTTTTCAAAGTATAAAAGAAAAAAAAAACAAACAACGAAATGAGGTCATGTTGTATCGTATGCACTATATCCAACACTCATTAAGGTGTTTGGTTTTCCGGGAACAGCCAATGAGCAATGACTTAAATAGGAGTGTTTCAGTATTAGTATTCGGTATTCATATGTCTAAGTCTACTTTTGACCGTGTAATGATTACAAAACACGACGCCTGAATATAAGGGCACAGAGAAAAAAAGTTTAAAAATGTGCTTTAGAAAAAACTTCGTGAAACTTAATTTGGCGTTTAAAACTGAGAACTTTTTTACAAAGTGGATTTGTCCAAGTTTAGTCTTTGATATCTGGGTATTGTGAGCGAGGGATGGTACACACATTCAAATGTGATCTAGTATAGCGGTGTTGGAGAAATTTATTATGACGTAAGGCGCGGAGTTTCTGGACGATATTTCACCAGCGGCCGCCGACTAATTACATTTACACAAAAGGATAATTGAAACATGATGGCAAAAGGGCGAAATAAATTGCAACTTTGGAAAACTTCCACTACTACTCCAAACATTCTCATACAATCTGGCGGCATGTACTGAACATACGAAAATTACGTAAACAGAGTTTGGCTTTATACAAGTTTTATATGAAAATTTGGTCAATGTATTTAATGATTATCTAATACATTTTACCCTGAAGTATGGTAAAACATGATAAAAAAGTCATGTATTTTTTTAATAATGGTACTTAATGTTCCTATTGAGTAATTTATACCTGTCAATTTTAATGTCGTTAAATCAAAAGTTTTTTTTTATAAAAGCGATATTTCTAATTAACCAATTAACTAACTTTTTCGGCGCTTCGCATTTAGGTAGGCAGAGAGCATGAAACGAGGTAGGCAGAGAGCATAAAATGAGGTAAAATGAGGTAGGCATAAAACGCTACACCTTTCTTTCAAAAATCTTTGCTTCTTCGACATTCATATATCTGTTTATACATAGCCGCTAATTATTCTGACTTGACCTGATATTGACCTTGTCATTTTCGTGTATTTGAAATAATAGATTTTGATCAAGTTTCCCTCGGTCTTTTTCTGCTCCTATTAAAAACAACATTCGCCTCATACATTCGTATTACTGTCCTTTCTTCACTCATTTTATTCAAATGCCCAAATAATATCAACATCCTTATCTTAATTTTATTGATAATGCTTTTATCCGCCTTGCATTTTTTTCACAATTTAAAAATGTATGGTATCATACATCGTTTTGCCGTGCATTTATCTGAAAAATTGCATTTTGATTCCATTTAGTCTACTTTTATCCTTTAAAATAAGTTAGAATGAAAAAATATTGCAATTATAAATTTGAAAAAAAAGAATACGATATTTTTTATTGATTAATTTATAATATTTGATACGATAAAAACATGAATTTATTTGAATTAAAGCAATATACCTTGCTTAAATTATGAAAAAAAGTGTAATAAATAAGTATAAAATACATTTTAGAAGCCTCTGTTTAAAGTTTTCAACAAGCCTGAAGTGACAGAAGCTCACAATTCCATTATCACGTAACGCAGTGCGTTAGGAGGCTTTTACTTCCACCGATGATATGAATTATTCATGATTCCAAACGACCCACATAGTATGGAAAGCAGAAAGCATCGTCGCTAATATACTTCTAAGGTCTGCAAACACAGCCTCTCTTCTCCTCATCCATCTGCTGAGGATACTAGTGGAGAAGCGTTACAGAGAAATCCACTAAGATTACACCACCATTCTCGAGTAATCAAAAGTATTTTAAACTCTCTTCAATAATTGTAGAGGAGGGATTTGTTTAGTTAAAGAAACGGACTACTATCTCACAAGAAAACTGATATAACTGATGTATTAAAAATTTATTTCGGGAAAAATAGTAGCACGAGTAACATTAATGTTTGCTTATCGATTAAAAAATTTAAGTATTAACACCAAAACTTTCTTCAATTAAGATCTTAACAAAATAATACTTTCTATTGGCTTAAGATGCAAACGCTTGCATGTTGAGGTAATAAAAAGCTTATGAAAGTTTTTAAGATAAAAGAGATTTTTTTATGTTATACTAACATAAAAAATATCTTATCGATTGAATATTAATAATTAACACCGAAACCTTCTTTGATTAACGTCTTAATATAATAAAAGTTTAATTTCCCAGAAGAGAACACTTGTGTGTTGGGGCAGTAAAGTTTTCAAGATAAAACAAATTGATTATTTTTATGTACTAATCGATTGAAGTTTTAAGCACTAGTACTGAAGCTTTCTTTTTTTGAATTCTTATGCAATATCAATAGAACACTTGCATACTGGGGCAATAAAATTTCAAAGTTATGGAGATTATTAATTATATAGTTTACGTATGCTGATTGATTGAAAATTTAAGCATTAATACAGAAACCTTCTTTGATTAACTTCTTATCAAAATATAAGTTAATTTCTCGGAATAAAGCACTTGCATGTTGGGGCAACGGAAAGTCGGAGTTGTAAAGATAAATCAACGAGATTTTTTACGATTACGGCAAACAATTAAAATTTCAATGCAAATTCGCGCCGTTTATTTCTACCCTGTAAGTGGGTGACTCAGCCAAACGGGCCCCATTAAGTAGTCATTTGTATACAATGTGATAAAGAAGTGCTGGGTCTATTTTTGTTGTATTTTCAACACTGAGGAAGATTTAAGTTTAACGAGCGAGGAGTGTTTATCTCATACTCATTTTAAATGTGATTGCGCACGTTGCCTATAGGTATGTTTTAAGCGTCAACTAAAGCTAAACATAATTTCCCGACGAATTTGAATAGATGCGTTAGGAAATTATTTTTAAATACAGATTAAACCTAAACTCAAGCAGCGGAATAAGACCAGACGGAATATGTAATTATGGCGTAATATTTAGGTAGAACTTCAGGGCGAAGATGGGTTTGACCGAAAGCGGGGTAAAGCGGTCCCAAAATACTTGCCTGCAAATTGCATTTGAGCTTCGGTCGAGCGCGAGCACTTAGTCGGGGCCGCGGAGGCACTAATTCGATAAGGGCTGCGCCGGTGGCTACTCACCCCGAGTCGCGGGAGTGGGTGGAAACGGCAAAAAGTAAGAAAAAAACCAAAAGCTCAATCATTCAGACAGCTGGGCCGGCGAGACCGAGTTACACCGTCCATTATTGCGTCTTTCTAGCTCGAAACGTGCCGGATTAGCCAAACCCATTGTTGTATAGCCGAAAATTACGAGCACACATAAGTTTGAATCCAACACCACTAGCACAAGGGTTAGAAGGAAAAGAATCAAGCCAAACGAATCAAAACTAGCGCTCATCGAAAAAGTCTTAACGAACAGTAGAAATTTACCTTTCCTTGTTTTGAAAAAATCACTTAAAATCATATAAAATTATCATCTACCAAAAATATGGATTGCACTTTTTTACTGACAGTTTTCGAAACAAACTCTCAAGATGTCAAATAAAATATTTCACATTCAAAGGATATTAGAAGTATTTAAATCGACTTTTCCCTGTTTTGAAAAATCACTAAAAATATTTTTGCATTATAATCCACCTTATATATAAAATACTCATTGTTTAGTAACAGTTTTGGAAGACAGCTTTAAAGATGTAAAATAAAATATTCCGCAAAGATAAAAGATGCATTATCTATCGAGGAGGTTAATAAAATAACCGTTGTATGAAGTATACTCGTGTAAAACATTTAAACCCGTAAATTTAATAACAAAATAAATCATCAATGTTATATGTATAATTTATAACTTTTTTAAAATTCTTCATTAATATTCCCAAATGATTTCAAAATTTCAAAATGCAAAACTTAGTCATTTTAACAATATAATAAATATCAAATAATTTAATATTTTTGATTAAGTATTTTTATGGCGGATATAAAAAAATAAAGGGTTTGTGTATTGACAAAAATTAAATACCTTTTTTTTTGAAAAATTTAAAATAAAAATTAATACACCATTTTTTAATTATAAAACATCTTTAAATGACTATATGTAATTCAAAAATATTTTTTGTCTATCTATAAGCACAAAAGTTAAGTCTTTTTTTTGAAGAGGCACAGAGTATCTAGAATAAGATATTTTAAACAGTTGGAATATCCTTAAAAAAAAGAGTGAAGTAATTTTTTTAATAATATTAAAACAAACAAAACTGACAATTACTTTGTTCTTTATATTTATTCAATATATTGTCTAGATAGCTTTGAAATGTAAAATAATAATAAAGAGTGACAAAGCATACTGATTAAACCAAATAAGTCATAGATTTAACTTTTTTTTAATAAAAATGATTATTCTTGACTTACTTTAATTTTACAATGATTAAAGAAAACACTTGTTTTTTTACCACTTGAGTAAAAAAACAAGTGGTAAAAAACAAGTGTTTTCTTTAATAATTGTAACATGTCTTACCACAAAGTTAATGACAAAACAATAAATTAAATACTTTAATTTTTATGTCTAATAATTATTACTTACAAATATCTTTTAGCTTTGGTTAAATAATATTTTTTAATGGGAAAAACGAACACTACAAAATAAAATACGTCAGTTATTTCTTGAAAATAATCATAAATTTATTAAACTCAACATTAAAATATACACCAAGAATGCATAAAATAACATAGTTATGAGAAATGCGTTAAAAAAATAAAACTTTTTTTTTCTACCTTAGTTTGTAAAGAGTATTTTTTTATTGTAATGATATCCTCGTTTTTGAAATTTGTGTTAAAAATTTAGAACTTTTTATCATTCGTTGATGAATGTGCAAAAAAAAATTATTGAAATCAAATCTTTCAAATAATATTAGCTTAATCAAGAATAGAGATTTTCTTTGTGTAATTTTAATTATTCTCATTTTAAGGGATACTTATTAAAAGTTGTGAATGTTCAAAAGAAATAGAAATTTTTTCGCAGTCTTTGTTTTTACCATGCCTATAATTTTTACGTAGAAGTAAATAATCATTAAACAATAATATTATTGACAAAATAGTTTTTTCTGGAACTTCATTTACGCATTTTTTTCGTTGAATTTGGTTTTATATTATTTAACAGAATTCAGTGCACCTGAGTTTTCCATCAAGTGGCGCCATCGCAACTGTGCGGCGGTTCTGGGAAACTACAAGCGCAACTGAAACGAGCGGTTTTTCAAATGAATAAAACCCATTCCGATATGTGTTAATTTTCAAAAAAGAAATGAAAAACCTTCTTTGATGGTTTTAAAAAATATCAAATGGTAAAATAAATATTAACAAAAATTTACTTTACTTTTTTATTGTAAGAAAAACAAAAAAAAAACTATTTTAATTTTATTTAAAAAAAAAATAATATGCATCCTTAAAAAGATAATATACAAAAAATATTTGTATAAATTTTTATTTATTCGATATTGGAAATTAAAGAAAAAAAATAAAAGAAAAAACCCTTTTTTATTTGTTCCTATATTTTTGAAACTATTCTAAAATTTATTAGAAATTATAAAATATGTACTTACAATAACCGACGGCGAGTATTCAACTTTCGCCGATCGGTAAATTTCTACCAGGTGAACCATATGGATATCTTTTGTGCACTCCTGGTGAAAATAAATAAATTGGGATTGTTTAATTTCGCGGAGGAAACGGCAACAAATTGATTCCTGAATTTTGACAGTTGTTTTAAAAGTTTTTAAGTTGAAAACTGCGAAAGCGCGAAGCTTAAATAAAGCTAAATTATCAACTCGAATAAGTCACAAACACCCGAGAAGTCGACGACAATACTTAAAAAAAGAAGTTAATTTTTTTTTGTAAAGTTTGTATGAGTTTTGAAATGCAAAGTGTTAGTTTGTACGGCGCACGGCTGTCAGTTGTATGGTTCGGAATTCGTAGGGCGAAGACGTCGGCGACGCGGCGCTCTGGTCTCGGGCGTCGTGTGAACTGAGAGCTAGGGGATGATCGCGGGTAGCGCGCGGAGGAGGCGGGGGCCACGCAGCTGCGTGAGCGGCGGACCAATCGCGTGCGTGCATCCCCCACCTCTCCCGCTGCCCTGATCCCCCCCGCCGCCTGCACCACCCCCCACCCGCCGCCCGCCAGCCCAACAGATAAATCGATGGCCTGTATATTGCGTTAATTATTTAGGAAACACGCAATGATAACGGAAGGTGGCCGTGTAATTTCTCATAATTTATTAAGTGCCGGAGTAGGCGTGGATTTTACTAAAACTTTTAATTGGATAAATTGTACTGCAGCTATTTCGGTGGATTGACGGAATTTTCAAACGTCGAGACACGAAATGTTCGACTCTCAATTATATTCTAAACCCTACAATTAACTTTCTTCTACCCCACGCAGTAAGAATACACATTGTTTTCCGAGATTCTAGTTTGGTATTAAATATTTATAAAAAATAAATCACACGAATTATATGAATTTTTTATTATCCGATCGAATTAGTTATCAATTTTGGAAATGTGGAAAATATGCTTTGCATTTAAATAATACAGAAGGTTTCGTTCTCAATAATTATATGCCCAGAACAGGAAAACGAAAATTCGGCTTGAGTAAGCACATGATATTATTCCACGCTCAACAAGTAGGTAAGTTGGGCTTTGTTTATTTTCCTTCTATTTGACACTTTGAAAACATTGAATTCACTTACATATAATCTAACACAATGTCACAAATTAAAGTTGATTAACGGCAAAACAGCTATTTTATTTCCCTAATAAAAAATGCACTTTTCAAAACAATTTGGTAAGAGAGTTTTCTTTGACGATATTTACTTTGGTGACCTTTAGTTTTCAGGACTTAAAAATGGCAGACATCTTTTTTATATTACTACTATAATCACGCCATTTCTCCGCAGGGGTAAGCAGAGAGGGTGGAGCGCTACATTCTTCCGTCCTGATATACACTCTTAGCTTCCTATACATCCATACATCTAGTCATACATGCCCTCCAATTACGCAGACTTTTGACACCACCAGATTTTAATTTTAATTTAATATTACTTAAATACATCTTATGTACATGAATTTATTATATTTTCTTGATTATGTGTAAAAAAAATTACAGGACTTGTTTTAAATAAAAAAATTATGCAAAATAAATTTTTTGTAGTTGTATATTATAAACACGAACTCATCTGATATTAAATATTTTATATCTCTTTTAAAACATATATAAACATCTTACGTACATGTATTTGCTATATTATCTTACATGATTCAAAATATTATTTCTTACATCCTACGTACAATAATATTGACTTGCTCCGCACTTATGTATTTACTTTTCAGAAGCATATATTATAATGTATCTACATATTAATTACATAATGTCTTACTGTTTATCTAATGAGATTAAGCTCTCGAAATTCATCCTTTAACAATCAAAGAGATTGAATTTCATAATAAGTATTGAGAATAATTAGACGTTTAATTATGCATATTATTTTATTCCAATTACAATATAATGGGAATATTTCGAAGTTGCTATTATTTTAAAGCATATATTTATATATATTTATATCGAAGAATTGTTGATAATACAACATAAAGTGTAATAAAAACAAGATATACTGCATAACAATACAATGAAAAATTTCAAGGTACATAAATTGATTTTACATCAAGGGACGTATACAAATTTAGCAACTATCAGGATAAATTAGCAACGGGTAGGTAACCTACGGCGACCCCGAGTATCCTAGTTATTTATAACTGATTTTCTCATTGTTATAACTAATAAATCACCTCCGTTTTCTTTCCAAAGACAAGTAATTGTAATGTTCTTTACCCTTGCTTCTATGCACGCGTCATTTGTATTACTTCAAATATAATCCAGGTCTTTATCCCTGAATCATGAGTGTAGGACTGGTATTATGATTAGAATGATCACATTGATTTCTTCAAATTGATCTTAGGATCCACAGTACCCTATGCACCATCTGGATACCAATAGTGGTATTTTACAATTTTACACTTTACATAAAGAAGTAGTTTACACTTTTCTAAAATGGATATTTTAGCCAAGTACGATTTTATATTTTTATTGTTGTATTTATTTCATCGTGTAAAGTATCTAAAACATGTTGTGAACCAGTTGATATTTTAGTACTATTTTGCCTTTTTCTTTAAGTTAAAAGTATTTTTAATAATTACAATTTCATGTAAGGCAAAAAAATAATGAAATAATTATACGACATGAACACAAGCTTGTACGAGCACAGGTTGAAGAACATTCCTGGTTTTCCCATATAACTATTTTATTAAAAGTAGGTACCATCACATGTTTATTTTCTTTCCTGTATAAAAGCAATATCCTTCATCTGATCCATTAGTATCCTTCAAAATTTATTCTACTCCTGTACCCGATGATTTGAAGCGCACAACTGGTCACCTTGTTTTTAAGGAGTTGAAGTTAAAGTTAACACTGCGTCAATCCGAAGCGAAGCGAAAAATATTCGATTAATAAAATAGATTTTTTTGTCACTGTAATTTTTATTATTTTAAAACTTGTAGAGGAAGACCGAGATCAGGTATGCCAAATACTTGAAAGTGGTCAGGTTTAGGTGTCGTAATAATCAGCGAGTATGTATGAGGAGATGCATGAACTTGGAAGAGGCTAAGAATGTTTGCAAAGACAGAGTGGTGTGCCGTTCTATTCTCTCTGCCTACCCCTGCGGTGGAGCGGCGTGATGGTTAGTTAGTAAGTTGGTTAATTTTTATCACAAATGTGAAAATTTATCATTTAATAATAAAAATACGAATAGTGTTATGTCTTTTACTAACTATAAGTGATTAACAGCGTTTTAATTAAGCTTATATTTACATTATCGACGCTTGCAAAATTGTCGAAGTTCATCATATGCAGACGAGGAGACTTCCTTATCCTTATCGACTCGGTATAAGCTTAGCAAGAGGTCGCCCCAAGGGCAAGCGGGGGTAGGTGAAGGCGGCATGAGGGACTTCCCCCCACTCCTGCAATACTCGGCTCTACCCCTCTCGTTACTACTTCACATAACAAAACAAAGGTTGTACAAACTTTTATACTTGTTTCAGAACGGGTGCAGGGATCGAATTATGAAATTTATTTCCTCAAAGGTGAACAAAGGATTAATAAATATGTTTTCCCTGCACAAATGAGAAAAAATGTTGTGAATAAGATTTATTAACTTATTTATTGTAACTGCAGACAGTTGGCGGAATCCCATATTGAATTGTTGGGTAATATATTCAAAATAAAACACGGTTTTTGTTGGATTGAATTCTACATTTATTTATGTATATTTTAGTAGGTGACGCGTTAATCCAACAAAAACCGTGTTTCATTTTAGAAATATTACCCAACAATCTATTAACTTATACATGTTATACATTAACTTATACATTTAACCATACTGTAGTGGTAAATGCGTTTAAATGCCGTACTAGAAGTTCCGAGTTCAGTTGAGGGATCAAATAAATATGGGTGATAATCCCCTGTATTATTGTTTTTACTGAAGCTTATATTTTATTATTATTCTAGATTATATTCAATTATTATTCATGCTTTCATTTTTATTTCATTTATTATATTTTGTGCATCTTTGTAGAATTGTAGCAATTCTTCGATTCAATTCTCAAAGGAGTCTAAATAAATATTGTTACTCTTATATTTAATTAAAATCACTCTGGAATGGAACAAAAAGCGCAGGACTAATCACCTTGTCTTCACGAAATTAAAGGTCAAGACAACACTGGGTCGATACAATAAAGTACATTATGCACCATAGGGTGCGAATAAGGATTTAAAGAAGTAACATACTCGTTTAATTCACTACAAAATATATTCACATTCTACGTTAACTTTTAAAATATTGTATTGGAATAATTTAAAAGACCTTTTTTTATAAGTTTCCATATATTATCAAAACACGATTCAAGATATTTCATATATTGATTTTTCGTAATAGTTGTTTTATATTGCAAAAGTACTCTCAAATTGAATGTATTTGCAATGGTATCGACAGAGTGTTATTTAAAAAAATCTTGCATTGTGACTAAAATCGATTCAATAATAAGTTTTGACGATTGCCCACGGGAAAAAATATATTTAATAACCATAATAACTTCCAGGGCATCATAATAATGTGATAGAAAATGGCGACACCATAAAAAGTTTGGTACGCCACTGCTATTTGATTCAATTTATGGAGATCTCATTTCATCATAAAATATATTTGAGGTTGGAATTTTACGACAGAATATGTCATGTCGGTGATATTAAAATTCGTTTCATATTAACACGCTTTTAGGGGAATCGGAAAATCCGAATATTTTATGTTTTATGGATACACTTTTTCCAGTCAGCCAAATCTCATCCTTCAGAATACCGAAAGTGGCTTTCATCTCTTATTTTATAAACATTTTAAAACGATTTACATATATCTCCCTTCATTTAATACTGCTTACGCTTCCGGTATAAAAGAAGCCTTAAGCCTTTAATATTGTTACGTAAGCGTTTTCTTTATTATTTGAATTATTACAATCAGGCTTAAAAATTATGCCAAAAGTATGAAGAATGATGATATATATTTTTTTCTATCTGCACTCACATGGTTCATAAGGGATCGTATCATATGTATTGTATCATACGTCGATAATTTAAGGTAATCTGTCCTTTTCTTAATACATGCAAAAAAGTACACATACATATAATGTAAGAGAAGGAGCGCAGGGTGAGGTACATATCGGGTATATTGGAAATAAAATGGCAGGAAAGAAGAACGATAGCAAAAGCTAATGTACTTAGGGTTGCATACCCGTATTTAAACAACCATTTATACGTTGATCATACAAGCCACTGCAAATTAATAAGAGCCGAGGAAAAAATTACATGTTTGAAATATGTATAGTTGAACCTCGATATAAGAGACCTTAAAGATTTCTTAGAGAGATTTTTTATCCCTTTGTAAAATAAAACAAAGAAATAAGAGATAGGACTCTTTATTACAGAAAAATATTGCTGATTAATACTTGTATTTATTAGTCTCGATAAAGAAGCGGTTAGTTACGAAACCGGTAGACATTATACTTATGTTATAATAAAATATTTATAGTAATTTTAAAACAAAATAACATTTTAATTATAAAATGGAAAATCACAAAGTTAGTGCTTCAAATATAAATTATATGATTTTTACCATATTAGAAACAATCGAAAATAGAAAAGGGATGATTGTCATTTCCTGTACCACAAAGGAATAATTACTAGAATCTTGGAGGGGAACAAGAAGGAATGAATGAGAAAACCAATAAAGAGAGATGTAGAGAATTTAAAAATATAGGTAGATTTCTATTCGTAGAAGTTTACTCGAATGTGGGATTTCAAATACTATGTATTATAATTACGAACATTCAATCAACATTTGTAGTCCATTCGATTTATTAACTATTGTGGTTCTCTTTGAAATATTTTATTGAGTTCCGGGTTTTGAGCGTATATTAATGCTTTATTAGGAATAGTATACTTCGCAAATAAAGACGACCAAAGGTTTGAAAATTAGTTGTTTAACTAGTAAAATTCAAATATTCTGAGTTTTCTAATGTACAGTGATGATTAAGCTTTTCCTAACTAAGTTCTGGACTAATACCGAATGGGAAATATCCAATATTTCAATAGACCCATTATGTTCGATATCCAAAGCAATAACTGGCGAAACTAAGTAAACAAGGAACCAAATATTTGACGTAATATCGACTAATGTCCAACCGAAATGAACCCGTATTGAAACCCCAGACAAACTTGTCTATGAAACTCAAAGGAACGGAGCTTCGGGCGACGAATTGGGTCGTCAACAGATAATATGAAAAAGCTCCCCGAACCAAATTCAAAGTATTGGTAGATAACAATGTTTGGAGATTTTTCGGTTCAGTTTTGGGACAGTTTGTATTCAAAAGAGAATTATATTTTGAAAAAAAATTTTTTTTTACATGAACCATATCGCAGATATAATCCGTTAATTTTAAAACAATCTTTCAAAACGTTTACTTGTCACTCAAAGATACATATAATGTTGCAGTTATATTTGAATGTTTTACAGTTACATTTTTAGTTTTATTTATTTTATTTAAAAAAAAAGACAATAAAACAAATGACATTTTATAAATACGTTGTTAACTTTGTCTTTAAAGAATGTAGGTATCTCATTGAACTAATATGCATGGGGTCACGGGCTCGATTCCCAGTGTGGTTATAATAAAAATAAGTAAAATATTTACTCTCATATTTGTTAAATATTACTCTTAACTATTTTAGTACCTGAAGTGCTGTATGAGTCCGGTTGCCTTTATGTACATAATTACCAAGTTAACAGAGTATCTATTCGATGCAGTGACATATAGTTATTGGTTATCCGCCTCCGTAGTGTAATGTTCAGCACACTCGGCAACCAAAATGGAGGTCCCGAGTTTGATTCCTAGGGGGGGTGGGGTCCAATAAATATAAGTGATTTTTCACTCTAATATTTTTTATTACCCCGGACTGGTAGCTGAGGCGGAGGGATGATCACCTTTCCTTCATGTGTAAACGATCAAGATAATACTCCGTTTATAGTATACAGAGCCCTATACACCGTCGGGTGCATATAAGGGTTAGGAGAAGAAGACATATACACCCTGCAGATAAGAATATTAATACGCATGCCCAAATCATAATGAAAAAACATTTGCTAAAAAATGTCACGCAACTTTTTTTATTGCTTATTTAAAGCATTTAATTTAAATGTTGAATCATTTCAGTGTACTGAACAAAAAATCAAGCTTAATTTGTGTATAAACGTATTATTCATCGTCTTTTTAAAATAAAATCTGTACAAGTTAATGAAAAATAATTCATTTGCCTTTATATAATGATTGATCAAGAAAAAATGCGTTAAACAATGTTTTGTGCATTGGATGCAGTAAAAGTTCGAATAAGAAACGTAAGTTATATATTTCATTTATATTTTGAAATGTGCTTCAAATGGCAGGTAGGTAGTTTCACCTTTCAGCGCCCTCTGGGTTGGGAGAGATAAATACAGCCGACCAATGTACCCCCACACTAGATACTTACCTAGATTAACCCTACAGCTTACTTAGGGTTTCATATTTGTTGTAGTCACTAAAATAGAGATCTACTGTTCTACAGGGAATCTAAGGATTATAAAGCGGAAATAAATGACTTAATTAAACACAAAATTCTGTGTTATTAGACATTACAAGTTCGCGTTAATGAATTGTGCATAGTGCTTTGAAATATATACAGTTGAGAGGTTTAGTATATTTATAAATTAAACGCCTACATTGCTCGATGAGGTAGAAACACACTGTTAATACATATGTAGATATAAACTTTTAACTGGAATGCTATCAGATTTATGCTTTGGACTGACATTTTTTGATGGAATTCCATTTTATATAATTATATAACAACTGATGTAGCTTTCACCAGATAAAATTTATTTATTTTAGAAAATACAAAAAAAATTAAGGCGATATTAAGCTAGTAAGATATCAAATGGTATAAATCACGTTTTTGTAAAAATAAAATGCACTTGGTCACATTCTCCTCTATGACTACGATATGTATGTATATTTGATTCTCAATTGTTAATAATGATATAACTTAAAGTAGGTACTGATTATAAGATAAGCGATTGCTCGACTTTTGCACAAGGCTATAGATGACACGCGCTCGTATGCATCGAGAGCGTATCGAGTATTTTCGGCATGTGTTATCTTGGCACTAATAAGATAATACAAAGAGTTCCTTTATAGATTCCTCCTAGTTATATGAGAGAAAATGTGATTAAAGATGGCGTTTGTTTACCGTGTACGTTTGATACAACAACACACCCCCGCACCCCTCTTCTTACACTGCGCAGTGCCAATGGTAGGGACTGACTATAGCCATTATGTGTTCGGGGGAGCTGTTTGTTGTAATAAACGTCTTTAAGTTTGATTCTGCCCCTTGTATTTCCACTCGAGCGCCCGGATAAAATCGAACTTCGGCCCTCAAAACATTTTCTAAGGATTCTTATGTGAGAAGTTCGATTGCAGTTTTTTCCCCTTTTTCTAGATAACTTTGGGCCGGATTTACTCCAGTTGCTTTAAATGAGTGAAATCAAATTTTCTCGGATAGGTTTCAAGCAGAATTTCATACCAATGTTGACTTAGTACATAGAAAAATGCACTCATAATGAATGGACATGTATGCACTCATACCAATTAATAATGTGAATATCGAAGAATGCTCTCAAATTGAATAATGAAGTTCATTTTAAAAATGCAATCCAATGCACAGATTACAATAAAAATGAATAAGCAAGGGACCTTAAATATTGAGGATTATTTTGTCGTTATTTCAAGTTTGTGACTGTTATTGTTCGGAAACGTGATTTTTAATTTTTGTTAGAAAAGAAGATTTATATCAAAAGTTTTAAAACCGATTAACTTCTTTATTCTGCTGAATTTGAGTACATTAACGTCAACGATAAATTATACTCCGAATGTATTGTTTCCAAAAAATAAAGATTCTGCTAACGAAGTAACTCGTAAAGTTCGGGAAACCAATTAGCCTGCCGGTTTATTGAATCAGGAGATTAAAAAAATCTCCTATCTTCATCATAAAATATGTCATCTTTTACTTCAAAAAGTTTTAATACCAGCTTTTATTTTTATATATCTCGAAAACTTTGCGTTTTGAAGAAAATCCCTTACCCGGTGTCGGTTTTATCAAAAATAATTAATCTCGGCGCTTCTCACGATTATGGAAGATCCATGTCAATAATTTTAAAACCGCAACTCAAAACTTTTTATCGAATTCTCGATTCAGGCAGTAGTGAAAAGGAAAAATGGTTCATTATTCCAATGGTTTTCTAATCTCAATTAGAGAGCAATGACATTTTTAATATATAATTATATAGATAACATTAATTGGCGCGTTATATAACGAGAAAAAATTCAGTAAATTCACTTTTATCATTACCATATAAGCTCGTGTAATACATGTTTTATCTCTATAAGAGAACAGAAATGATACAGTAATATGTTGACGTGCGTGGAGTAGAAATGTCCTAGCCGTATTCAAATTTGAACCGAAAAACATAGGAGAAATAACGCAAAAAGAGTAAGTGAGCGGTTTACGAAATGATAACTGTGGGAAGAGAATTAGGATATCAGGTGTTTGTACAATGCCGCTGTATGAAGCTATTAGGGCCCGTACCGAGCCTTGAGCACACATGATGTTTATGCATGAAGTCCGCCATCTAATAATGATATTAATATACGGTGTACGGACACCGTAATTATAACAACCGCCGTACAGTATTATCTATTTTAATTTTTTAAGGTTTCGGGTGCTGGCGAGGGTTCGGGACCCAATTAGAATATTCATGATTGTCGGAGGGGAGCGCGTAGAGTCATTTGGACAACTCTTAGCCACAAAAGATAATTTGGGTGAAAAGATTTTTAACAAATATTTAAGCCAAATTAAACTGTTAAGATTTCAGCGCGCTGTGCGTATTTTGTGAAAGTCACCGAAGTAATTAATTAAAAAGATTTTATCCTACCAATTTTTTATTCTGAGAAAAAATATTCATTTTATAACACTTACTTAAATGGTACAAAGTTAATACGAACGAAAGATTATTTCATTGTACTTTATATAAAACACTATAAAATCAATTAAAACAATTATCTAATTGGTAAAAAAATATATATACTTTTAGTAAAAATTACTCTATATAGATACAAATTAATATTGAGGAAGGTGTTACAGTAAATTACAGTCAAAGCGAAATGCAAATGGACAAAAATAATTTTAAAAATACTTAATGTTTTCGGAAGGGTGGGTTGCCGAGCTCGTGTTGTCTTTTCAATTCAGAATCTTAATTATCGTTGCAGCCTTTCCGGTTTTTCGTTTACAGTTCTCCCGCCTCAAATGTAGTGGCTCCTCTCTCAAGAGTTGAGTAGTAAACAAGGGTAGCACCGCCAAAACATCTTGACAAAGGCTCCACAAGCTGTTACTATTAGATTATTTAGGGAGGTCATTTCAATAAGGCTTCGTGAAACACACAATTTCACCCTCATTTTTTAATCTGAACATTTTATTTTTTAATTAAATCCATCCAGTTATGTAATATAAAAATCAAATGAGAAGAATAAAATACTTTAAAATATTGACAACTATTCTTTGCGTACATTCGCTAGAACGAGTACGGTTTTATGAGTCTATTAGTGCTTTTCCGATGAACTATTTTTCTTTATTTATTGATTTGGCATTAACTTTGGGGAATGATATGTTGATTATTAAAAATAAACACTTGTTTAAGACCACTTATTTAGTTTGATTTAATTTTATATGACTAGTTTCCAAAACTACAGATGTTTCCATCGACAGATAATCAGAAAAACATATTTTTGAAAAATTAAAAGTTGTGATCATCTGTACATGAAAATATCTACATTGTTTGAAACTAGTTGTGTGAAATAAAATAAAACTCACTGAGTGGTCAAATGCAAGTGTTTTATTTTTGATGAACAGTATTTTTAATTTTTTTAAAACATATTGTAGTTTTTTTTTAACAAATCTGGATCTCACTAATAAATTTTACTTTGAGATAAATAAAATTGTAAGACTGATCACCTAACCTACATATAATAACTATCAAGTAAACACCCTGTAGATCAACAATACCACATGCACTCCCTAGAATAGGAGAAAATAGGAGTAAAAATTAAAACTTTTTATCGCCTACTTTGGGTTTGTGGGGAAAATACTGTATTGGCGATGAAAATCGAAACGTGTTTTTAAAGGTTAAATTAAATTATGGATTCCACTGAATCTTAATTTTTAACTATTCTGACAACATAATTGACATGGTTTACAAGTTTGTATGATAATTGAAATTATAGTTATTGTAAAATATGTTTCACAAATACTCAGAAGCTACTTGTATCATGAAATCACTGTGTTTTAAATAAAAAATAAAATCTGCCAGAATTTTTTTTAAATTTCACGTAAAAACAGTTTGGCAAAGAGATTTTTCAAAATGAGCAATATTATAACTTGATCTCGGTTTGAAAGCTTTTGTATAGGGATGTAGGGGGTGGGTTGGTTAAGGGTGGTTCTCCGGTGTAAAATTATCAAATGTCTCCGTAGTGTAAAAGAAGAAAGAGTAATGGTTGGCGATTTCACAGCAGAGCCGAGTTAAGGGGTTTAAAAAATTAAACGACACTTAAAAATGAAAATTGTGTCAAAGGGCTCCCCCTTTGCATTCTATCATGGCTAACTCCATTTCTCATTCTTTCTACCCTTCCGACTCATATTTTCCCTGTAGTTTTCAAACTTTTTTTTATCTTCCATCGTTTTTGAGGATTTTTTAAAAAGTGAAGAAGATATATTTTCATAAATTTCATCAAAGAATTATTGTTATTATTAAGTTATTAAAACATTTGTCGTTTTTTTAAAAGTTATTATTCTTTATTTAATAAAAAACGGATATTATTTTATATATATATATATATATATATATATATATATATATATATATATATATATATATATATTTATATATATATATATATATATATATATATATATATATATATGTATATATATATATGTATATATATATAGATATATATATATATATATATATATATATATATATATATATATATATATATATATATATATATATATATATATATATATATATATATATATATATATATATATATATATATATATATATATATATATATATATATATATATATATATATATATATATAGATATATATATATAGATATATATATATAGATATATATATATATATATATATATATATATATATATATATATATATATATATATATATATATATATATATATATATATATATATATATATATATATATATATATATATATATATATATATATATATATATATATATAATATTTATATATATATATATATATATATATATAAATATATATATATATATATATATATATATATATATATATATATATATATATATATATATATATATATATATATATATATATATATATATATATATATATATATATATATATATATATATATATATATATATATATATATATATTTTTTTTTTTTTTAAATAAAAAGATAAATATTTGTGTTTAAGAAAATACTTAAATTTCATCTTATTTCTGTGAGCCTAAGCGGCTCATTTAAAAAGGAAATGTTTTAATTTGTAGGAGAGTGGGTTTGAACCCAGAAACTCCGACTTAAGAGTGCGCAAGATTAACCACGGGACCACAACCCGACAACGTTTTCTAATCTCATTTATTCAATCAGCAGTCACTTTGCAGTAATATTTATCCTTTTTATTTAAATTTTTTAAATAACAAATACTATTCTTTCTTAAAATCTATCGTGGCACGTGATTTGACGAATTCAGCGTTATTTTTAAACACCGTATATGAAGCTTAGTTTAAATTTTAGGTTTGGGCCTTTGGGATGTTTAATGATGAAGAAATGATGAAGAGGGTCCAAAAGAAGAGAGATGTCCACGTTCCAACTGATAAAAAAGGAGAAACTGTTTCCACCTCTATTCATATTTCAATGTCCCAAGGGTGCAACTTTAAAATTAAGACTAAACTGTATATGCGGTATTTGATAATGAGGCTGAATGCATCAAAACACATAAGCAGTACATTTATGGTAAATTTGTTACTTGAATATAAAAAAAAATTAAAACAAGTATAAATATTTTTTAAGATGGCACGCTGTTAACAATAAACAAAATATTTAAAATGTTTGGGAATCATTTATTAGGGTACAGACGGTCGCTAAAATTTGATCAAATTTACCAGCCAAAAAAGGTGGTATCCTTTTTTCTATATATATGTATAGTTGAGTATATTAAATTTTAATTGAAGTATTTTTTTTCTTAAGAGGTGAAAAAATGGAGATGGTGTTTGAAAAACAAACTGTTTACCTCTAATTCATATTTTAATCAATTGAGATTGTTTATTATTTTATCCTTTTCGTTATTTTATAAAAATCGGAAAGGTTTAAATCCGTTAAATCCTTTTGTACACAATATTTGATAGTTCGTAATTACTTATTTATGCGTAATATGATCTACTTCAGGCTTAATTAATGCAAATTGAGTTTCCGATCAACAATGAATGTTAATTTTATGATCATCAATAAATAGAACCTCGGTATTTGAATAAATTATGCAAAATAAAATTGATTGTTTGCTGGCGGTACAAAAAAACACTTTAATTGTTTCCGTGACACAAATTTAAATCATTATTATGTAAATAATTTTGATTTGATTTGAGTTTAACCTGTATTAAAAATAAATACATTTTATAGAGACATTAAAACATTTTTAAAAGATTTTTTACTTTTATTGGAGGCATTAGAGAAGTACATGTATATAATGAATAAATATAGTCCAACATTGATTGAATACATCTTTGTTAGTACGACGAAGAATCTAGTAATGTGTAATGAAATATGATTATGATTAAATATATATTTATTTAAAGCTAACACTAATAAAAAATCATATTACTACTGAACCTCGTTTGCACCCGATGGTGCATAGGGCACTGCATCAAATAAATGAACTATTTATTTAGCAATTCATTAAAGGAAGTCAGGATAATCATTATTTCTGCGCTTCAGGCTGCGTATCAGTCCAGGGTAGTATAATTCAAATATTAGAGTAAAAAAATACTTATGTATATTTAAATCTTCCTAGAAATCGAACTCGGGACCTCCAACAGGGTTGAAAAATGTGTAACCATTATAGAGTCGGAAATAAAACGATTCATACAATTAGGTTTTTAAAAAATTAGATAATGCAGTGACAAATCATCTCATCCTTTTTTTTGCATTTAATCTAGAACTGTCTATTGATCTGAGTTTTCACAATGATCAGGAGAATAAAAATACTAGTATCAATTTCGTATATACTCGTATATCAAATAATCAGGTTCCTATATAAAGTACAAAGATAAAAAATGAATTCGTTATCTGTAAGTACTCCATTAAGCACGATGTTGAAAAACAGAATGAAGTAATTCGACTCGATTATTTCTCTACAAATAGAAAAGTTAATAGAAAATTGCAATATTTTATCGTGAAGGCGGGCTTAATGAGAACAGTGAGTTACGTGAAATGGAGAATGACTTACATAAAAGAGATTCGAAAATTGGTTCAGGTAAGAGAGGGATATCTGCCTAAATTGTTCAGCGCAGAAGGGAGAGAGAAGACGGAGAAGGTATCCCATCCAGGGTTCATGCCTCAGTAAATAGCGGAGGGAGCGCTTATGACGTAGTTGTTTCTAGAATTCTCTCGAGAAATGACGGGACAAATCTAATCTAAAACTAGCAGTAGTTTCACCAAGTGAAGTACAGTTATGGCATTCACTATTAGAAGAATGCTTTAATTTAATAAGTTGGCAAAATATTTACCCCGTTTGCAAAAAAGCGGAATAAACCATTTTGTACTTTGAAACTCGCTGAAAGCTAGCCACCTTCGAATCGTATAATTAAATCTAACGGTGGACTTAGATCGCTTTTTGGATAACCTTTTCTTATCTTCGTCCGTAAAATCGGGGTTCATTATGCATAATGTTTGCAAAGGTCATATAAAAATGTAATCAACCCTTTCATCTGCGTATAAAGAATACAAAATAATCTCTCTATATCTTTTACGACTGGTCGTGTTTTTTGAATGCATTTAGAAAGCGGAACTTTGTTTAAAAATAAAATTTCTGGGCTTCAGAGGACTGCGATACTAAGCGTAAAGTAAATAGGCGCTAAGGGATACGTACAGAGGAAAGACAATATCGCGGAGTGACGGTTTGGGACCTATTTCACCTTATTTTATTGTTTTGGAAATTTAAATTAATTGGACCGATTTCATCTCGCATTTAATCGCAAAACGTGTAATGAAAAAAAAACTGAAACACCATATTATAAACCTACGTATATACGAAACAATATTAATAGTCATCTTTAAAAAAGTTTATAATAACATTTTGGTATAATTAAAATTGGTATTTTCGTTTTTATTTTAAACGTAAATATTTCGATTTCATACTTTTTTGATAGCCTAAGGGGCTTATTGTTAAAAATACATACAAAATTATAGGAGAGTGGGTATCCGAGGAAATACGATTTTATGCAAGTTTTAAATAAAAAATAAATCTCAAAATAGCCGAAGAAAAATACGAATGAAAAAAATTTTTCAGGGTTTTTCAACCTGTCGTTGACTGGTTTAAGGGAAAATGTGTTTTGAACCAGCCATTCACAGATCGTGAGCCCAGTGAATGCCCAGATAATTATTAACATTTTATAATTCAGTTTTGTAGATAAATCAATAAATAATATAAAAATCTTGATGTAAATAACACCAGTGGTAAATAACATGAGTGAAGCGAGTCTAGAATTTGTGAACAAAAATTGTAACACAAAGTATTGTTATAGTAACTAATTCGAATTTTCAGTGTTTTAGATCGGTAGATTTTATCACTATTTTATTCGATGATTATTTAATGTGGTCAGGTTTGGAGTTAGAATAATTAGCGGGTGTGTATGAGGAGATGAGTGAATGTCAAAGAGGCGAAGATTGTTTAAAAAGACAGAGTGCTGTGGCTTTTTATTCTCTTTGCCTACCCATGCGGGAAAGCGGAGCGTTAATAAGTTTCAACAAGAACCTTGTCATTATCAGAGTTTATTAAACTCTAAAACATTAAAATACTCATATATTATCACATTCCCTTACCAAAAACTTCCACACACTCCATACAACATATGAAAATATGCGATAACAAGTTAGTTAGTTTCTTATTTATATAGAGTCAATTTTATACGAATAAGTATAATTATAATATTTTTAATACAATTATGTTTTATCACTCGTTATTATCACTACCATAGAGATCATCGTTTTATATCTACCATCATCTCGTTTTATCACAATCATCAAGATCGAACTTACTCTGCACCAATTTAATGCAGCATCAGTTAAAAATCCAAAAAAAATATATCAAAAAAGATTTCAAATGGATATAAAGGTGATATTTTCATTCTCGGCATTATGAAGCATTCGGTTTTGCGAAATCAATCTCAATTTATCATTCATTGACAGCATGTACATCAAGTAAGCAAATCCGGTAGTGAGCTCAAATTAACTTTTATGAGCAATGATGGTCTCCGGGTTGGAAATGGTACATTATAGATGGTATTAACAAGGGTAATTTGAACTAATATACTGTGTTACAGGAGTAGGTACCTAATTAGCTTACTTCACGAAATAGGGGTATAATTTGGCTCCGCATTCACCAAAATCACCACATTTCGAATAAATAATATACTCTCGTCGTAATTATAATAATTTTTCAGCAATAAAACCGGCTTAATTTATTACGTAGTATGTTACACGTTTCAAGGAATTTATAACGAAATACTGGTTTCTAGAGATATGAAGATGGCGAGAAGAAATTGAATCTTGGAAAATAGTGAATTGTACAATAAAATTAGTAATGTCATAGTAAATTAAAGCCTAAAGTGAAAGCTTTATTAACAGTACGCAACGGAGTCCTGGTAATAACCAAAATTTGTGGAAATGAAACATGGAGCTGGTAAAAGAAGGGTAAAAGTATACTTAATGCAGTCAATGCAACCTCTTAGATAAATGTGTGGCAAAACTATGCATAAAAGATGTTTGAATGGTGGAATAAGGAAAGAATACAGATTATTGATCAAATTAAGAAACTATGTAAACTATGAAAAGAAGAGGAGATGGATAATTTATAGCTTTAAAAAAATTCATCAAAAACGTAATAATAAATTAAAAATTATAATGTGTTTACTTGTAAAATTAGATGAATGAAAATATTTTTTCTTGAATGTTTTTCGCAGATGCTTTGAGACACATTTTATAAACTTTATAAAAGTAAACAACTTTCTTTTAACCACTTTTTTATTATAAGTACATTTTAATCTACCGGTTTCGATAATCACTTTGTCATCATCAGGGTTTATTAAATTTTAAAACATTAAAATACTCAAAGTTAATTACATTCCCTTACCAAAAACTTCCACACACTCCATACACCATATGAAAATATATTGTCAAATGGTGTATGGAGTACTATGAGTATTTTAATGTTTTAGAATTTAATAAACTCTGACGATGACAAGGTTCTTGTCGAAACCGGTAGGTTAAAGTGTACTTGTAACAAAAAAGTGGTTAAAACAAAGTTTAATTTTATAAAGTGAATGAAAATAGTTTATGGCATGCAATCAAATACGACATGGCCAAATGATGCGATCTATTTCAGATCTATCCACTTATATTTATTAATGAACAGTTCTTTTACATTAAGTTTAGCTTTTTAATGAATTCATTGATAATGGAAACAGGTTGCACAACTTTATTGCATAGTAATCAAATTTCTTTTGACCAAAAGAGGTATTTGTTAATTATATTCCACATCAATAATATTTTATCCGTTTCGCAGAATACATTTAAACGAGCCACTGAATATCGCTCATATTTCCGATATCGAATTTATCGTGCGGGATCATAATTGAGGTGTAGGACCATAGATGTGTGTTATTACGTTACATAAATTAATACAAAAAAAGTTTTATGCGATGAGAAATTATAAGAATGCATATTTGAGTTAAGCGTTATCGATAAAATTAAGTGTGTTTAGATGACACTCTTTCTATCATCTATCGTTCACTTTGTGTAATACGACTTTAATAAACAATGCTTTCAATATACAAAATATATGTGGTTAGATGGTTCGAGAATATGAATCGAATGAGTGAAGAAAAAAATTAAACAAATTTATGAGGCAATTGTAGTTGGTTATAGAGGTAAAGGAAGATCGAGGAAAACTTAGCATGATTTCCAATGCAATCAGGTCAGGATATGTATGAAGAGACCCATGAATGCGGATGAGCCGAAGATTGTTTTGCAAATTCAGATTAGTTAGTAACTTAAGAAACTTATAGAGTTGACTAGAATAGGGAAGAACAAAACGCATAAATAATACAATATAAATTTGATGACAGCAGTAAAATTGAAGGGAGTTCATAATGTCATTTTTAAGTTTGACTGCAACCGAAAATTACGACCGCATTATTTGTTTCCACTTTTGCGGGCATAAACAAAAATGAAAATCTTCGCAACAGTCGCACTCACCTCTGGGAATTGATGGGCAAAGTTTTAAACAAACCCCCAGCAAGGGATGGGGGAGATTTTGAGTGCGATACTTAGTAATATTTTACGTTATGATAAATTGAGACAACCGAAAACACAGAGCGCTGTTCGCAGTAAATTCGTTAACGCTGATTGAAATTTATGGCGTGGACCGAAATATTTACCAGTTATTAATTGAAAAATTGGTCGGTCAATCTGGGTTGTAAATTGGTTTTGTTGCAAACAATCCAATGCCACACACACAACTATCTCTTTTAATGATCATTGCAATCAATTACTTTAATTTAATTGTTTTATTAATTTAATTGATTTAATCTAAATAAACTTTACAGAATGATTTGTTTTATCTGATCGAAAACGTATGAAGAGCTGAAGAGGGTGGTGCATAATAGACCAGAATGGCGAAGGAGGTATCATTTGTTGCTGCAAACCAATCCACAAGAATGAAACTACAGAAAAAGAATAAAAAACAAATCGTGTAGTAGAGTAACGATACTTAATAAACTAGTTACCTTACCAAAGGCAAATTCGAACGATAAACCATTTTTAATAGCTAAAACTAACATATGAAATTGGTTAAAGCAAAAAACTTAACTGCGAAAGCTAAACAAGCAGTACAAAATGTAGTTCTGGTACTAACAGTTCGAAAGTGAAGCGCGGAGTTGGCAAAAGAAGGATGAAAGTAGACTGGATGCAGCCAAAATACAATCTTTCAGACGAATTGAAAATATTAATTTAATGATTTAATTAAATGAAAAAATGGAAGGCAGAGATAAACATTACCGATAAAATTAAGGCGTGTTTAGATGTTTTGGACATGTGACAGGAATATGTGAGGAAAGAACTGTAAAATAAACTTAAAATGCGGTTGTAATTGAAAATAAGAGCAGAGTTTTGTGTTTTCTATAACCTACACGATATATGCACCCAAAGGATTTGCACCCTTCATTTTAAGCCCAAAAATAAAGAAAAACAATCATAAAAAAAAATCAAATACACGCACAATATTTAATGATAGTACTGTACACTGATATCACATTCAATTTTGCAGATATCATAATAAGAACAAAGAACACTGTATGAAACATTCGGTTGCATAACATTCGGCACTGTAATAACATCCTCTTCAACTGTCGTAATATAACACGTCCACTGATGACGTGTTGGTTTTCCTATAATTTACAGTTCCCTTGTATTTTCTGTGTCCGCGAATAAAACCATTGCAATTTGAACGTGAGTACAATTTATTTACGTTAGTACATACCTACCTGCCGCGAGGGCGTTCAGGTGGTGGATGTACAAATTTGAGCGCGGTCAAAAAGTATATTCGACCCTTTAATAATCCCCAATAAAGCAAACCCAGTCATTGACGCATGCGAGCCATAATATAGTGCTACGCAAAATGCATTCATTTTTGTAACGTTATCCTGAAAACCCTGTATTCGTGAAATGTAGAAATAGGATTTTGATTACTGTTTTGAATTGGAATGTGCCAATAAACATGATATTATTTATATATTTTTAATAGACAATTTAAAATTTCAATGAAAATAATACTTTTTTACGATGTAAATACATATTTTATTTACAAAATTTAAGAAAAAATATACTCAATATAATATTTTATTTATTTGTATTATATGTATGAGGGTCTATATGTGTATAAATGTGAAAATGTATACAAATCTATAATCGGTTTTTATTTTTATAAAAATCGTGGGAATATTTTCTTTAAAAAAATATTTTAAAAACCGTCAATGAATGTAGAAAGTTTACATAAAAATAATTTGTTCACTTTTAATTTTACTGGCAGTGATATCAGCCCAATATTTTAAATTTCATTTGTTAATATTTTACGACTTTATCTATTTACTAAAATACACTTTTAATGCTTTAAAATTTGTTTAATTCATACCTCTAAAAACTATTGCTGCGAATCTTTTTACATACATTTTCGGAGTAGAAAATAAATAGTTAAAGTTTAACAAAGTTACAGCCGAAACAATGGACAGTTTCTTCAATAAATATTTTGTTTTTATTAAAAATAAATATTTTTGCTTGAAACGAATAAAATGAATAGAAAGACTACTGTCATGTATTAAGGATCCATTCGTATCTACGTATTTTTATGAAGCCCCTCTTATAATTATTACTAAGACACTTTAGATAGTTCGAAGAGAACGTGGACTTAGGTGAGGATCCTAGAGTACCTGTACCTACTTATGAGCCCCTTATAAGATTAATTCCCGTTCCAAGGAAAATTGAGGTAAACGGTATCATATAAAAAAGCATGTTACATTTGCATCATACTTGATTAAGGCGGAAAACTTAATTTTCGTTCTTTTTACTCTCAGTCTTTGTTTAACCCCTCATCTATTTAATACGTCTGTTTAATCTTCAATCTAGCGAGCTTCTTTTATGCGCCAAAAGCTCCATTTAGTTATATAGGGAAAAGTTAAGATGACGTTATCATTAGAGCCGTTTTAATGAATGAGCGAATATTACCGACTTTATGAATATTGGGGGTAGGCAGAAGGGCTGCAAAACCGATTCAATGGAAAATAAGAAGGTCTAACTAGGATGAAGCTATCTAGTTAATTCCCCTAACTGGCATATGAGGGAAGCCAATTAACAACGCTAGTAGAGGGTCTTTGCCAAGGATTTAATTGGGTAAGAGATAGAGAGAGAAATGACTTATAATGGTGGGTCTTAGGCGAGGGGATATTTTTAAGCCGTAGATAATTATTATCCAGCTGACCTATACCTTATTCCGGCCCGAACCTGGCTATATACAAAGTCGGAAAATCTCCGAGGATTTGTTCAATTCTCACTCCGAAACTCCCACTGCATGAAATAATATCTGTATGATCATAATTAAAGGAGTTATAAAAGTAAATTGCTATTTAAATAGTTTCATGTTGATTTTGAAAGTCAACATTGTGTATTAAAAGTGTGTACGTTGTCGACGTTTCAATATATTTTTACTTGAATTTCAAACCTTGCGGAGTGTGCAGCCTCTAAGGTTCAAATATATAAGTACGTTATAGAAATCATTAAAATATATTTCAAAATACTAAAAGTTAAATAAATGATATTTGTAAAATACTTGATTCACAGAGCATTACATTTGATACTTTTTCGTAGGCCAAAAAAGCCTGCCATAAAAATAAGAATCAAAAAGTACTTGTTCGTCCGCCTCCATAGTGTTATAGTTACTGCTTTTGACCACCGTGCGGGTGATCTCAGGTGCGATTCCCAGGGGGGGTAAAAAAAACGTTTTTTTATTTATTTCATACTTCTTTCGACTGGTACCACGATCGTGAAACTGGTCGCTTTGGCTTCATATAATCAACGATCAACTTAACATGGCATCAATTTGATTTAGCGCTCTATGCACCATTAGACGAAATGAGGGTAAGAAGTGAGAAGAACTACTAGTGACCTAGAAATTTAGACTCAGATCCCACGCCGATAATCACGAGGTCACAAATCGACCAATCAAAATTATTTACACTTGAATAATTCTGTACTGGTTTTTATAACGTATTTAAAATATGATTAAATTATCACTTTGATGGTAAATTTCTCGGAATATACATAGATAAAGATTTTATTAAATAATTCATTAAATTCTGATAAACCTTTACAAAGGGCCATTCAATAACGGCTCAGGAAAATCTAGAACAGGCATTCAAAGATAATGAAAGAGGAAGTGAGCTGCGCAGAATAATAAAATGTTACCTTAGGGGAGGGTTGGATTTTTTGACGAGGTATTGATTCAAAATATAAAATAACACAATTCTTTCCATTTGAAATGTAGAAATAAAGGAACTTGATGATATTAACAAAAATCAAACATGCATTTGAT
This sequence comes from Brachycentrus maculatus, assembly GCF_059751285.1. Taxonomy (NCBI): domain Eukaryota; kingdom Metazoa; phylum Arthropoda; class Insecta; order Trichoptera; family Brachycentridae; genus Brachycentrus; species Brachycentrus maculatus. The sequence goes on along the minus strand of NW_028280831.1, from coordinate 25,678 downwards.
TGCGTTATATTGAATTTATTTACTAGATAAATAATTATTGAATAATTTAAAATACGAAATTATATTAAAAAATATTCAAATCATACTCGTATATTTAGGCGAGTGTGAATTATGCGAATAAAATGTAAAAGTTTCAAGATATAATTATTTTATTATTAAAATTAAACAATAAAAAGGATTACGTTTATTTCACTTATAATTAAAACAAATAATATTTCATAATTATTCGTGTAAAACATAAATATTTAATGTAATTTCATTTGTGTTTTTATTTTAAATTTAAAGACTTTTTTATTTTTTTAATCAATTTGTAATCGGTTAGTATAACATGTTTTGTAATATTAAGTACAGTAAAAAACATATGAATTTGTAATTTTTTATTTTTTGTATTTTTGCGGAAAAATACCTTTAGGAAGGTTAATTTACTAAAAATAAAAATAAAATATTTGGAATGAGGAAGTGTACTAATGCATAAAATATACACAAAAAGGTACGATAGATCTTCATTTGAGTTGAGAAAACATCTTTTGATTTGCTTTGAAAGAATAATGAAAAATGTTCTTATAGTGATTTTCGAAGACATCTCAGCTGTCAAAATATGAAGAGAAAAACTAACAATGATAAAAATTAATTTTTCAAGAATTAAATTTTTATTTGATTTAGATTCACATAATTTGAAAATTATCAACGTAATATTTTCTAGGGGTTCTAGAACAAAAGCCTGTAATGTATGTAAGAGCTGAGTAGTATTCCACTATAAGGAGAGAAAGGGTAGATTTTATGTGGATCAAGTAATTACTCAACAAGCGATTATGGGGAAGCGGATTCCGCTTCTCTTTCAGAACCAGATGTAAGCTGGTGTGAATCGTTGAATTTCCAATTGTGAACAAAAACATGAAAATATTGAATAAGGTATAATCAAATTAAATTATTATCTGCTTCCAAAGTGTTGTGTTAGCGTATTCAGCTACCGCACTGGAGGTTCTAAATTCAATTGCCAGGGATGATTAAAATAAATATTTGTGATTTTTGTTTTATTTTTATGTGCAGGTTTTAGCATTTGATGTGCAGGACTGGTCACCTTACGTTTTTGAAATAAACGTCCAAGATAAAACTGCTATGATACGATTTAGCACGGATAAAATCTATTATAAAAAATACATAATTTTTTTTATAAATCCATTGATTTTTTTCGACATATGAGTAATATATTCAACGCAATATGTTGTCGAGACCGTATTTCAGAACTGATCATGGTCTATTACTTTAGGGAGGGGGAACGAAAGAGTAGAATAAGTGAGGAAAAGTACAGGATCACCAATCTGAGAGACATAATATCTGACACGATTCGGCCAAAATACGTATTTTGTAAAAATAAAACTTACCACACTGTAGCGCTGAGATTAATCAAATAACTAATTGAGGTAGTACGTATTGTTATTTAGTTTTACACAAAGCAATTGTTGTTTAGTTTTTACAAAATAATTTTACTTAAAATTTGAGTTGAAATATATCTTTTTAAAACTTAATACAAGGGATCATCATGAACTGTCACAAATATATTACGAGGATGTTGAAAAGCCAATATCACACGGCGTAATTTTGAAAGCCTCTAAACTCAACAGCTTCGTGTCTTCCGTGTTGTATGAGTGATCTGCCGGTACAACGTAGTCACGTTCGGAAAGCTCAACTCTCTGCCAAAGCCAAGAGAGTGCTCAAATTACATCAATACACTTTACTGCTTTACCTAGTGCCACTTTCATACGCAATATCTTTCATATGCGAGCGCAAAATATTTCGCCCAATAAAGCTGGAAACATCTTCTGACAATGCTCAACGCCTGTGTAAAATGGTATTGCCTCGTGATTTACTACAATATGCGAGTGCCTTAAGGAAGAATACGACAAAATTTTACACCAGTAACGTGCATAATTTAAAAAATCTCTACTTAAAAAAAATATATAATTCTGTATAAAGTCATTAAAATAATGTTATATATTATTTTAACGACATAAATCACAGAGAAATATAAAATTAAGTTTCAATAAAGATCCATTTTACTCGTTTTCGTAATAAAATACATATCAAACCAACCAAATTCGTAATTAATTCTCTTCAGTACGTTCCTCAAATACAATTTGCCTCATTGTTTCAAAAAGTTATTCCCATTTACTCGTTTATATCGGTCACCTAAATACGATTTTCAAAGGAATTTTACAAGTAGAGGTTTACCTTTTATCCTATATTGATGTTTCGATTGTTTCATTATCCTTTCATATGATCATTTTAATTCTTAATTTTATTAAAAAAAAAAACAAAATTAATTTAGAATGCATCATGTGAAGAAGAGCGAAGAAAACTTGTCAAGATTATGTTCTTAGAAAAATATTTGAATGTGGTCAGCTCAGATGTTGGAATAATCAGCGGTTATAAATGAGGAAATGCAAGAAAGTAAAAGAGCCTTTGATTGTTTCCAAAGTCAGATTGGTGTGGCATTCTATTTTCTCTGCCTATACTTTTGGGAATTGACGTAAGGGTAACTTTTAGTTTTAGTTGATATTTACCAAAATATAGATAGTTACTATTATTTCAATTAAGTGTTACTTACGACGTGCAAGTAGTCTCAATGTTTTCACTTTCTGGCGATTATTTTTCCGAGCTAAATCTCCACTTGTTGCCCTTAAAATGTCGGGGAAAACGTATTGCTTTCCCCCATCTCCACAACACCCGTTTGTAAGCATTTCACTCCGTGATTTAGGACCACACTGGTTCGTCACGTCCTGCAATATGTCTTCACATATTTACTCAAAAAAGAGACCCTAAAGGTGCAGAGGAGATCTCAAGAAGGAAGGGGTAAGTAGGGATGAACTCCGACTTTTATTAACGCCCAGTGAAAAACTTACTTTATAGCTTCATGTGGTGGAGTAAAAAATACATAAAATTAAATACACTGTAAAACCCGTTCATTTATTTTGATGACTTGACAAAGCCACGGTCAAAACAATTGAAAGTTTTATGTTGAACTAGTTTTTCATATAATTATTGTTTTTTATGAACACTTATGTTTGTTAAGTAAATCAAGGTAATATTTCATACTATTAAATTAATTTATTTAAAAACTGCACTAAAATTATTGCAAAAAATTGTAAAAATGATTCAAATTATACATTAATAAGCAAAATGTTAATAATGAAACTGCGACACAAATGTTTTTGGCATTTTAAAAGTAATCAAAGATGATGCATGAAAAAAACTTAAATAAATGACTACCTATATAAAAAGAAAAATCAGTCAACTTACACTATTTCAAATAACTGACATGATAATTCAAACACGATTGTATAAATATATAACAACAAAACTACTAAAAAGCCAATATAAATAATTGAAATAAAACACAATTGTCGATTTATGACGCTTTTAAAGTATTTACTCAAAAATTTGTAAATAATATGTACATTTACATATTTAACACATGTGTTTTGTAAACTAAATTTGTATAAAATTGAATGATAAATTAATATTAATTACATAAAAAGTATACCGAAGAAATAATCGCATTAAATCGTTTTTCTGTATCATATTAGAGTATTTTTAAGGAACAAAATAAAAATAAAAACATTGATTCCAATTATGTCAAATACACACGTTGATAAACACCATACTGTATACAAAATAATAAAATTTGTGTAAAACCGCCCTCAATTTAAGGGAGCTCTAGTCTCTATCGCTCGTTTTTATTATTACTAGCTTAATTACGGAAATGCAATTCTTTTTAATAGCGATTGCTCTCAAGTACCAACCTCTCTGCTCTGTGATAGAAAAAAACGGTCTTATGGGAGCATCATCATTACTTCTTACGGCTTTCTTTCTTTTTCCCATTTTGTTCTTAGTAACATGTACACATACGTGCATATAAGCTAAGGATATAACGTAAATGCTTTGGAACATAAAGGTTATAAACTTATTAAGAAAAGAATTGATAATAAGAACGAAATATTTGAATTGAATTGAAATGAAGAATTTAATTAACAAAAACTAATATTACCTATTCAAACTTTAACAGTTTTATCTAAATATAACAAATTTGTGTATACATTTAAAATGGAAAGCTTATTTCGGTTTTCAAGGAACAACCACGTATTTAAAAATTAACAAAACACATCTTTTACATAAAAAAATAAACGCTTTACTGCGCGATACTGTCGCAAAGGTTTCGATCCTTGCCAGTGAAAATAATCAAATTTATTGTTTTCAGTCGGCCTGAAGAGAAGTCTTTCAAATACTAGCTTTCAAGTTTTTGCTCTTTATAAAAACAAAACTTAGTGTTCAAAAAAATTCAATAATCGATTAAGTATTATTTTATAATGTGTTTATAAAGAATGAAATAAATATAGTAAAGTATAATTCTAATACGGTGTATAGGGCACTGTATCTTTTTGATGAGGTATTTATTATCTTAAGAAGACTTAAGATGATGATCTTGTGCTTTAGGTAACAGTCCAGAGTAATAAAAAAAAATGAGTAAAAAATCACCAATATTTATTTTGAACCCCCCTGGGAATCGAACCCAGGACTTCCATCAGTGTATTGAAATACATTAACCATTGTACTGCATAGGCTGATTAATTTTAAATTGGTAATTGATAATTTTAAAATCGATTTTACGAATATATTATGAAAGTTTATGGTTTAAAAAAAATATTTATTTGTATAATGCTGTAAGTTTGAATAATTCACTTTTTTCTTCACTGATCTATTTGAATTTATCTGAATACTAAATTTCAATTTTCCCCTTTAGTATTGAAAATTTGCAAGTCGTTAAAACTAAAAGACGTCGTGTCAGACGGTCATACAAGTCGCAGATGCATTCAGACTTTTCCGAATTTTCTTCACAGTCTGTTCACACAGTCAGCTTTTATGAACGCTCCATTAGTCCGTTCCGTTGTATAAGCGGACAAGTGATATCGCAGATTGCCCTCCTCATTGTTCCTGGCTCCTACTCATTGTGCCAGAAAAACTGATATTACAATATTGTCATACAGGTCGCCTTGCTTTCTTGTTATTTTAGATCAAGATAACACTGCATCGATACGATACAGTCTTTGAATTATTGGGTCCAAAGGTTAGAAAAATTAAAATAGTGTTCTAAACTGTACTCGTTTATTAAAAAAAAAAATTTATACAATTACAAAAAATATTAAATATTAAATAATAGAAGAAATTCATTCTCTGAAATTTTCAATTTTTCACGTATTATAATACCAGTAACGCTATTCTTTAACTAAAAAAGACTAAGCTCTTGTGCTTGTAGATGAACTTACACTCGTTGTATATTGTTTATACTTATGAATAAAATAATGGTTTCAATTACAAAAGTATGAATTTTTAATCATACTAAAGTAATTTGGCATTCGAATTTATGATGCAAATTTGGTTAGAAATAGAAGCAGTCGAAGACCGAAGACATCTTGAGATGTTCAAGCATATCAAATACTTGAAAGTCGTCGGAATAATAAACGGGTATGAATTAGGATATCCGTGAATATGGGCGAAGATTGTTAGCAAAAACGGATTGGTTTTGCCTTCTATTATCTTTGCCTACTCCTGCATTGATAAAAATATCTTTTTACTTATTGATTAAATAATGATAATATACTTATTGTTTAAATGTGTGATACAAACCTCCAAATTCAATTTTAGAATCATGTATAGAATGTTAGTTAAATGGTAATATTTTTACATGAATCCATTAAGTCATGAGGAAATACATATTTTTGTTGAGACGTCTGCGTAAATTTTTAAATTATTAAGTAGTACTTAAATTCAATTTCCCGGCTCTTTAATTTACACCGCCTAATTATTATGACCGCGATAAAACTGAAAAGGTTAAAATACAATAGAAAAAGTCACATTATAAGGTCTCCGGGTTTTACAACTTCCGGGCGCCACTTTATACGTGCAGTCTGATGGCTAAGTTCAGACGTGGCTTAACTTACTCCGTACCTGCACCGCGATTAAGACGAGTTACTGTTTTTTTATTCAGCCAGATTAAACACCTTCAGCGAACGCTATGAATTGTAAAAAGTTTATTGGCGTCATTAAACGCCGCGGCGTTTACCCTCCGGCTAGTTTGACATTTTTACACTTTGATGTTAATCGCTGGATTTTTAGCTCGGTCTGCAAGTTAAATCAAGTTTGGGACGGTATTGCAGCAAAGTCTCATTTCCATTTTTTAGAGCTTTTTTATGACATTTATAAAGGGGACCCCAAAAGTTGAAGCAAGACGTGACGCTTATTGCAATTTGTTTCAACGAAAAAGGAATATTTTGGAAGCGGTGAAATGTAATCCGTTTTATAAGATATAATATTTTTTGGATGGGAGGTGCATTTATCATTTAACATGCTTATTGCAAACAAGTTATTCAGATCAATTATTTGTTTTTTTTTTCTTCTTACAAAACAAGGATATGTTATCTAAATCTATAGTTGGGAATAGTAGTTAAAATCATGTGTGGGCCAATCAGGAACATCTCAGCATTTGCTCATTGCTGGAAGGAACTACGTAAAACTCCTCAGGAGAAGCCAGACTGTTGACTATCGTCAACAGACCTTCCGTTCTACTGGAAGAAGGGTCGGTATTTTGTGTTTCTTGCTTGGTTTGTGGTACCAATATCCATAATTATTTTTATCATGCATGTACCATGAATGTTCGTATTACACTGATGATGCGTAGGATAGTACATCAAATCGATGCAATTTAAAACCTTTCATTATTATTTTAAGAAATAAAGCTGATAAGTCTTACGCTTAAGGTTTCAAGGGTGATATTAAATAAATGTTTGACAAACAAAACAATGCATTTTTTACTCCCTTGGAGTTATCCTGGTATATAATTTGATTTGGCTAACTGGAAACTCCAGGTAGCTAAACACGGTACGAACTTTATTATGAAGACAATTTTTAAAATTATTTTTAAATGAAAAAATACTCAACTAAGATAAAGAAGAAAATGGAAGTCTGGGTATTTATTTAGAACTCCTACATAATATGTATCATAAATTTCATCGCTATGTGTGAGTTCACTGGACTATCTATGGTTGGTTTGAGAAATAATTTATTCAGAAGAGGATCTTTTATTTGGAAGTATGTAAGATATACTTACGACATTTTTGTGTTTCCAATTCCTTGTTCACAAATCGGGGTTTGTCCACATAGGAGTTATTATTACATTTTAACATCTCAACACTGTGAACAAGGATTTGGACACACCAAAAAAAAAAATAAATATATCTTACATGCATCTTAATGAAAGGGTCTCTGCTTAAATAATGTTTTCTAAAACCAACAGTAAAAATATATATTTTTTGTAATTTAATGTATCAATCTCTCATCGAACTATCAAAAATAAAGTCAAATATAAATAGTAGCTTGTATGCAGAACTCAATTAGCCTACTTTCATTTGAAAAAAAAAATACATAAAAATGAGAGTAAAAACATGATAAACTTACATTTTGGCATTGCGGATTCTCTTATAAAAACAACACCCTAAAAATTGTCACTCTTTGTAACTTTGGGAAGATATGTATATATTTTTATGGGCAATATTTTTTTATAGAGAAAACTACTGGAATAAATATGATTTTTAAAGTAGCATTAGGTATTGTAGTCTGGATTCCATAACCCATTGATTGTCTTAGAAATCACCGAGTTAAGGCGAGACGCCGAGTTGTGATATATACTTTCCCTATCAGCTTTCTATTCAAATATTCAGACCAAACAAAGAGTTTCTGAAAGGTCAAGAATTCTACTACCGGAGCTTTCAGTATCTGTTTTTTTTGGAATTCATTATTATTTGTATTCATGACATTTATGTATTGATATAAACATCTATACATTTGTACTGTAAAAACATTATTTCTATTTGGTTGATAAGTACAGAAGAAACTAAATTAGTATTTTTTTGTTGTTGTATAGAAATATGTGATATTACCAAATAAGATAACGTTTATGTTTTTTGTTTTCTTCTTTTAAGCCTAATTAAAAAAAAACTACATAACTTAATAGTAAATCCAAGCAAATGCATTAAAATCTGGGTGAATTGAGTGATTCAAAATTAATACTAGTGAGAACATAAGTTCTGGAAAGCAGAGGAAGAAATTGGATTAATATCGTATTTTTTCTTACCCTCATCCACACCCAGTGGTGCATAGGGCAATGCATCCAATGAATGCAATGAGAGGTTGATCTTTTATTATATGAAGGAAAAGGTGATTATTAGGTAATATCAAATAAATATTAGAGTGAAAAAACATTTACAATTATACTAGCCCCCGCTGGCATTCGAACCACGGACCTCGAGTACGGTAGCTTTTACGGTATATTATGGAGGTGGACAATCTGACATATAGAATACTGAGAAATGTACTTTATGATCATCTTTTAAAAACTGAAATTCGTGTGCCTCTCTAAAGAGCCCGAATATAGTATTAAAAGTAACAATTTAACAAAGTACTTCTAAATTTCAATTCGCCTAAATTCACCTAAAAGTGGTCGGTAACCCACAACGTAATAGTTTATCCTAAAATGGTTAACTGATTTAAAAAAAAAGTGTTTATGTTTTCCCTACACTGTTTGATTATTATACCCTCCCTCGCTGGACAAAACAGATATCACAAAAAAAGTAGAATCGTGATTTGATTTCTACGAATTTGGAATTATATCGACTGAATGGCTTACGATTTGTTTTGACCAAATATGGACAGACCTACGAGTATATTATAAGCCCTATTACCATTATAACTACTTCTCAACAACACTGCATGGAAATCAAAATACAATGTGAGGTGAATGGATATTAAGCCTCGATATTGTGATAGCGGCGGTTCGCGTATTGTAGAGCGAACATCGGAGGCATTATTGGCTGGGACGCAGATCGGTTCTAGTGGCGAAATCCGCTATGCAGATAATATACTACGCCGTCTTTGTGAGCTACTTGTTCAATATTGTTCCCTGCCACAATCCATCCAAGTTGCATGGATCGGTTTTCATGCTAATGCGACGATTGTCTGCCTCTTGAGGGGCCCGTCCCGCGGCTTACACATCATTAGAACGGATCACTGGCGTACACGGAAATTGGTGTGCGATTAATTGGGAGCACGATCGCTGAACACTGATCTGGCGCGATCCGAATCAGTTTTCGAACACCTGTATAAACATGTTTGATTGGTTCCGAACACGATGCGATTTGTTGATGCAAGGAAACATTAATCTTAATTAAATAGGATGTACCGGCTGCGAGATAAGCTATCACCTTACACTAGACGCTACTGACTTCTAGGTAAAATAATAAATATTCTAACGTAGCTTGTTAAGGGAACTAAATTGTAGTAACGCAGTTCTATATTAATCAGTAAAGTAAGGTGATATGCGCTTCAGGTACCAGTCTAGGATGATAGAAAATTTATATTGCAGTGAAAAACAACTTGGATTTATTGTTACCTCCGGAAGCATAAATACTTCTACATCAATGTTGAGGTATCAATACAAATTTAGATTTGAAATTCACCTCAATGTACCCCCACCGTCATATAATAATAAAAAAAATTAACTAACGAGATTTTAAGTAACTGATTTTCAAGAAACAACTGTAAATTATTAGAACAAACCATTGATTTTTGGTTTCGGTAGGGTTAGAAAAAGTCTCTACGTCACCCGATAAGATTCAGCGCTCAAATTTGATTTCCACTATCCCCCGAAATTCCTAATCTCATTTTCGTCTTTCTTACTTCTTTCTCCTTAAGGTAAAATGTGACCTCCGCTCTTAGTAAGTACATTGACAAGAATTTTGAACTGTGCATGGAAGTCAACATTATGCTTTAAAATAACATTTTTACCAGAGTTCTTTCGATGATCAAGGTATACATTTAATTATTTTATTGAGTTTGATGTCAAAATTTGCATTTGTGATATATTTTTCACCATTTACATGTATTTGGGCTATAGCACGTAACAAATTCGTTATTTTAAGTAAAAAAATCTATGATACAGAAAAAAAAAACTTGTTTATTATTAAACAAAATGAACAGTTGAATTTTTCGGATAATTTTAAATTTAGAAATATTACATCACTGAAAATATTTTTTTTTTTAAAGTAAAAAATTAATAAAGGATTCAGTTTATTTTAATCTTTTAAAATTATTATATTTGTGAATTGGTTTTCAGTAAAAAATATGTTGATGACACAAAGAAATCTTTCCTCGCATGTTGCCTTATTGAACTCAATTTGTGCAGCATCCAAGATAGAAAAATCATAAAACAATGCATGTATAATTATGTAACAAATTTAATCGTTTGACTGCTGAGAAACAATATATTGACTGTTGTATACTTTAAATAACGTCGATATACCGACGTTTTTCGGGGTCGAAATACCTTTAAAAAATAAAAATGAATTTTTATTTTATAAAACCCTTTTTTATCCCCCTTCAATCTACTTCTTTTGAAATGAACCATTATTGCAAACAAGTTTTCAATAATTTTAGCATAAATTATTTTGATAAAAAAAAAAATTTGGTTTTTTGATCCACTCACATTTTGAGTTACCAACTAGTTTATTATTTCTCAAAATAATATATCAATATGATCCACACAGTTAATGCTTTCAATATTCAAAACATAATTTTAGCATACTTTAAAAAAAAACATTTCTGTGGTTAAACGGTTAAAAATGGTTACCAGATAATTAAGTATTGTTAAGATCGAAAATAGAATAGTTAGGGTCAAATAAATAGAAGCGATTTTTTCACTCTAATATTTATTCAATATTACCCTGGACTGGTATCTGAAGCGGAAGGCTGATCACCTTTCAATGATCAAGATAACACTGCATTTATATGATGCAGTGCCCTATGCACCATTGGGGTGCGGATAAGGGTTTTTAAAAATTAAGATCGAAAAATTTCTATTAAAAAAATACTATTATTAAAAAAAAAATAAAATTCTATTATTAAAATAAAAAGTCGAAATTTATCGAAAGCTCGGGGTCTGATCTGATGGGTACTAGGCACATTTGTTAATCAAAGATACAGTTGACCCAGGGCCGGACCACAGATCCATGGATACTACCAGGCCCTTGCCTCGGTTTGCGGGGCACTAAATTTTACGTGAATTAGTAGAGCGTTTGGGTGGAATGGTTAGAGTAGTCAAGGGAAGATAAAAGAAAAAGTGAAAAGAAATGAGTATGAAGAAATGTATGGGTACTGCATGTAAGTACGTTCTAATTTTGAAAGAAAAAAGCGCAATTGACTTAAGGTGATTTAGTAAACAGATATTTGTTTATAAAATTTTGGACATTTTTTTCTGTATTCAATTGAATAAGTAATATTTTTTGAAGATGTTTTTTTTTAAATACACCTTACGCCATAAATAAACAGAATGATATAATTTTCATATATTTTTTTTTTTATCTTTATTATATTTTACTATAAAAATAGAAAAAAATTCCAAGAATCAAAACATCAAATCAACGAAGTTATTAAGATATGAAATCGATTATTTTCAAATGTTTTAGAAATAATCTTTAAAATACGGATTGTTCGTAAAGAAATGAAGAGATAATGAAAAAAAATAATATCATATCATTAAAAAAATATCAGGGTATAGTTCGTGATGAGTTAATATCAAAAAACTGACGTAGTGCGTACTAATAAAAAAAATCGACAGAAATAACATAACAGCAAACACTGAAATATATGGCATATAAAGGAGTTAAAAAAAAGATAAATGTGGTTGTCAATCATGGGTTGATTGGTGAATGTTACATGAACAATGATTACTTAAACCAGCTTATGACAGTTCATAAGCCCTGTAAATACCCAGATGTCCATATTGTTTTTGATCAGTGTTGAGATGTAATAAGAAAAGTAAAATCCTTTCATAAATTTGGTATTATTTTAAGTCTAGAAAAAATTATCTGTTGATAATTTACAGCCGTTTTGATTAACAAGTGTACTTTTTCATCGAGGACATGTAAATAAACGGGCCACTTTCTGCATTAACGTGAGGTAAACAAAACGTAATTTTTGCAGTCCACCTTGTATCCCCCCACCCTTCTTCCGTTCATAGCGTCTCAGGCACCGGAGGATAAACCTTTAGAGCAAACAGTGGTCCAGATGCTCTAACGGAGATATATACTCCCCGGCGGACTGGACCAAGATTGTAGTATACCGTGGTATACGATATATACTGTTTAGGCGGGTATGGTTTATTGCGCCGCCCCTGCCGCAAAGTGCTACTTATGTACATACTTCTCGGTGCAGGTTCACTCCAAATCGGTGTTTTCACTCCATGTTTACTGTCTGTTTACTAATGCATATTTATTACCGTCATTTCTAAACTAACGATATTCAATTGAACATCCGATGTGCTCATGTTGATATTAATTCTGCAATTTTTAATTAAGTAATTTTCAAGTTATCTGGCAAATAAAATTTCTTGGGCTTCATCCTAAAGAGTTGTATGCAAAATAATAGCAATTTAAAAAAATGTTGATGCACAAAGAATTGTAAACGTTACACATGTGTACACATTATTTCTTAATCCATCTTATAACGTATAGTAAGCCCTTTAAAGGCTGTTAAAGGCCCCGGGTTCGATATACAGCGAGGGAGGAAATGAATATAAGTGATTTTTCAGTTTACGATTTTTTTTAAATACTGCTCTTAACTGGTAACTCAAGCACACGATAAATCACCTTGCTTTCTTGTAAATGACGATCAATATAATGCTCCGTTAATACGATGCAGCGCCCTATGCACTATTGGGTACGGATAAGGGTTAGAAGAAGAATAAGAAAATTTTGAAACTCTGTTAAGAAAATTAATTCATAACTGATTATTTCGTACATTGTAAATTTACAAATATAATATATAATATATGAACATATATTATACACAATTGTACAGTAAATTGCATTCGCTTGTATTAAAAAAAATCTATATATATATATATATATAAACCTTATGTTGACATATAAGTTGTTTATTGATTTAAGAATATATATATTTGAAAAAATATGTATACATATATATATATATATATATATATATATATATATATATATATATATATATATATATATATATATATATATATATATATATATATATATATATATATATATATATATATATATATATATATATATATATATATATATATATATATATATATATATATATATATATATATATATATATATATATATGTATACATATTTTTTCAAATATATATATTCTTAAATCAATAAACAACTTATATGTCAACATAAGGTTTCGAAATACACTGTTTTTTGTTGAAAACAAGTAAACAAAAAAATTATACACTTGAATAAAGTAAGCCAATTTCAATTTTAAATTTATAATTATACCGATCCGTTACGATTTATTTTCTATTTCCAAGTGTCATCCGGTTGAATTTTCGGCCCACTGAAAAATGTCAACGCTAAGTCAATTAACCTCAATCACCCCATTAATTGGCCTGAAACACACAGGTCGCTTCTGGCCTGTGCCCGGCGTATGAAAATTTAAACAGTAAAAATTATTTAGGATTTAGAAATTCGGGTTCGAATCGAAATTGACATCTCGATCCTTATCAGAACTGCTTAATACGTCACGCAAACTTTTCAGTCGACCGATGGTTGGTGCGCACTGGCCGACGAAACTGAGTGACACGGGTGTAAAAATACGATAAAATTAAGGGTTTTCTGGCTGAATTTTAGAACCTGCTTCTAAAGTTGTGCACAAATTATTTTCTGGTTGGAATGTGCATGTTGATTTAGATAAGGTTTATGTATTTCATAATATTTAAAGATAAAATACTACTGAAATACGTTCTCTTAGACGAATGTGCAGCAATGTTGTATGATAGATGTTCGAATAGTGATATAAGGATATCATATTAAATAAATACTAGAGATTTTTTCAACATATATTTTGTTCCCCCTGGGAATCGAACAAGAGACCTTCGAGATCGTAGCAAAGTGCAGTAACCACTACATAAGGAAGGAGTATAAAAATAAAAGTTTTATCTTTTTGATATAGTTTTGTTAAATATTTGAACACAATTTATTTATTAAACTAAAGTGACTTTTAAATTTTATATTATAATTTGATTTTTATTTTAAATTTTGCAAAATAATGCTCATTTATAACAAAATAACTGCATTAATTTAAAATCACTTAAGGAAATCCAAATCCATAAGTTTTCAGACGTACTGAGTGATTGTCCTGACGAAGAGATGGATAAATTTAAAAACCGGCAGGTTAAATTTTCTGTGAGTAGTTTTATGTTTATTCAAATAACGTACATAGATTTTGATAAAATTTATAACCAGAAAGATAATATTTGATTTATCACATTAAAATATCATTTTAATTTACGTACACTACGATTGCAGACCATCATTACGATAATTGTAGTTTTTTTCTGTGTCCAAAAATCTGTTTTTGCTATGTCCTATCTCTAGGGGTGGGACCACGGTGGGACATACACGAGAGATATTAAACTAAAACGTGTCTTTTAGCCACATCGCTGGGACGGTAGTTGGTACATGGCACATCCCTCAAGCTCTAGCTGCCCCCCCGCCTGCCCCCACTCAGGGGTCACCCCGAGCTCCAGCAGTATTGTTCTGGTGATCCGAACTCGTACCGAATGACACGTTTGCGATTCACCGATTCACCTGCCGAGAATGGGATGGTAATTATCAAAAACGTACCGACACGTACTGGCCGGGCGTTTGCGTTAATTATTGGGTATCGGAAAATGACCACTATACTACGTTTGAGTTTTTATTTTTAACATTATAAGCTCATTTGGGTCAGCTGGGATTTATTTCGCATTTATATGTCGAAGTATTGTATGTTGTGCTTTTGAATATACACACATTGAAGTGCATATCAATATTTTTTTTAATGGAAGAGAAAATTTCTCACATTATTTGGAAATTTATAGTATATAAATAAGTAATGTATGAAAATTATTTTATTTTTATTTGAAGCACTGTTTTTGTGATTTCCCTTTTTATAATTGAAGTGTAACTTTGTTTTAAAATCACAATAAATATTTTTTTTATAAATTAATTATAATGTCTACCGGTTTTGAAACTAACCGTTTTTTTTCAAGACTGATTAATACTAAAACACTATCTATGAAAATTATTGTTCATTATATCGAAATCTTAAATAATGAGTTGTCATCACTCTTCACAAAAAACAACTTGCTATAACTTCTTTCTAAGTGATTTTTTATTTTTTATTATTATTTGAATAAACATTCAAAATAACTTTGTTGTAAAATTATTCGTTACATAAAATAATCAACGATATACGAATGTAACATACATTTAATTTCATTTATCGGCAGTCACTTTGTGGTAGTAAACATATATAAATCCCTTTTTTAATTCACGTTTTACTTGGTAAAGATCATTATTTCTTAAAATCTATTGTGATAAGTGTTTCGATGCATTCCGCATGTATGCATGCATGTATGTACAAATGTATAAATGTTATGTCCTTATTTTAAATTGTATTTTTTTATTTTTTTGCCAAATTAACCTTAGTTCTAGAATAAAGACTTATAAAAATAAATATTTAATAATACTGCTATTTAAAATAAATTAATCAAAGTGATAATTTTATTTTTTATTTGCTGAATAATTATAAAATAAGTAAGTTCATATATCTATTTCATATGTTTCTCTCCGAAATATTACACCGAGATATGTAGGCTACGTATGTGTCATAATAAAGAACCCGAAGTATAAAAACTAACAAGTTAACTTTATGTTTAAGACAATTCAAGTTTAATGTTCGTTTTCGCTCCTAGACTTTAACTTGAGTCGAATTTTTCAGCCTTAAGACGAATATTTAAGAGGCGCCACCTACCCCGTGGAGGTATTACGTATCCTAACTGAATCTGATCCCCATTTCAATTTATTCCTGCCAGGCTTCTGAGTTTTCGAAGCGAAGTTGAAAGTTTAAAACTACAATATAAAACAGAGCTTCTGAAGGAAAACGAGTTCCGTGAATGTCGTCTGTTAGTCGCTAAGAGTATACACTGCTCGGATTTTTTTCTTCGAGGACGTGTTTTAATAAAGTACTCAAGAATTTTTTTTTTTCAGCAAGTATTACTAAAAGTATATTACTATCTTGTTTCTAGGAGAGAAAAAAAATAGTCATTGAACATAGGACACAAAACAAAAGAAAAATGATATATCGTTACTATGAATTCATTTAGATATTGTAATCAAATAGACAATTAGTAAAAATATAATGAAAAAGGATGTCTTTTCATCAGCTTAAGTTTTTTTTATTAAAATAGAATCTAAGACCTTTTTACCCTTACCCTTAAATACATTGTTGTAATTCACCGTTTGACTCGTAAAAAACATTTTTAATGTTTAAACCGTGTCTTATATATCCTTTTACCGCTGTGGTATCAATAATTGATAATTGAATGATGGGCAAAACATTGCTAGATGGAAATTTTAATAGGCGTGATAAATTTTAAAGATATATCAATAATTAATATAAAAAAACACTACCTGCATAAATGCTTGAGGGTAATGAAACTACCGTTTTAATAGGTAACAAGTATAGAATAAAAAATATTCTCATTTAGAGTAATTTATGAATACATCAAAAGTACCTCTTATTAAACTAGCAAAAGTAGTACACATGGATTATGTTTTATAAGGTCGCTTGTATGAAGAATATTATTTTACATGATAGGACAGGAAAAATTATATGTATCCTTGCAGGGCATCAATTTATAATTTGGGCTGAAATCTTATTACCAAAGCTCTGCACACCATATGAAGAGAGATTGAAATCTTTGCTAACGCAAAATTGAAATCATCCGTCACTGTTTTCTTCATACGGAGAGGAAAAATAGAAGCAGCAAGCCGAGGAAGGGGCGTACACCGCACGTACTCACCCATCGCACAAGGTACGTGACGTCATCAAGTGCGCGTGTTTGGCACGTGGGTAACTCATGTACCTTTTAATGTTAAACGGATTGAAAAATGATATGGTTCAGAGGTGTGTTTTGGAGATTTTATAGTCTCTGAAACTGCGTACAATGATATCAAATGAACCCATTTTGTTTTCACGTATCTTTTTTACAGGCCATGAACTTTTTTAAACATCTTGCGTTGTAAAATCTTGTTAGTGTGACACTATTTTAAGGGAATCAAAGTCAATTTATTTTACATGTTTTGAATTCAGATTCATAACGAAAATCATGCTAACAAAAAATATATTTATATATTTCTTCGTTACTGTTTTGTTATATTTATATTATATATTTTTGTTTAAAATTGTAGTACATTCATCAGAACCATTTATTTATATGTAGGTACATATGTATAAGGTTAAAAATCTATACCTTTCAAATAATTGTTTAACTTACAAAAACAGAACAAACTTTTTATTTTAATTTTTAAATAATACATACTTATTAATAAAAAAAACAAATAAGTATAAAACTATGTAAGTCTCACTTAACGTTTGGACGCCAACCAAAAGCATTTTTAGGATAGAGCTTATTTTAAATTAATAACAAATAGTCATATCACATCAAATGATACACAAGTCACACAAAAAAAAAAACATACAATAAAAAAAGAATATACAATAATGGTACCCAAAAAAAGAAATAAATGAGTCTTTATAAAAACATAAGGATTTGGTAAATGGTATAATTTTTTTATCGAAAATAAGGCAATTCTACTAGTTAGTTGATTATACATCTGTATTTAATAAATTTAATTTGAATGTTTTTCTTTTTATAAGAATAAAAACAAAGAAAAACAGTACATGTTTATAAAATGAATGTATAAACATGTATTGCTTTTAGCTGATGTCTTTGTACAATGAATGTGTATGATATGATATTTCTTTTTCTTCTTACCCTTATCCTAGTGCATTTTGCACCCTATAGTGCATAGGGCACTGAATTATATTGACGTTGTGTTATTTTAATCGTCAATTGCATGAAGGCAAGGCAGTCCTGTACTACTTGTACCAGTCCAGAGTGGTATTAAATAAATATTAAAAATCACCCGAATTTATCTTGAACCCCCTTTCATATGTAACCAGGGACCTCCAGCACGAAAGCCACACTATTGAGACGGATCATGATACATTTCGTCATAAATTGGAGATACCGCTTTATCATTGGAGATTCGTTAAGACAACATGGCGCTTAAGTCCGCTCTAAGAATATGCAGTGTTAGGATAAATAGATTAGGTGTCCGCGACGCGGCGTAGGATCTGCTTGGTACACAATGACAACTCCCGTTTCTACTTCCAGAAGGGTTGCCACCCCGAAGAGAAGTATTTTGAGCACAGCCTTTCAACACTCAAGACATACTCCGATAGTTAAATTTAATTTATGTGTGTGTGTGTATATTTGTAATAAAAATATGATTTTCTTTGAAAATTAATCAAACAATATATATAAATCGAATTGAGAAACCAAACAAAAATATAATCACTTTTTTTCAAGTTAACCTCACAAAATATTTCGTGAAATATCAATACTTTACTTCATTTGATTTATAAACAACTTTATTTAATATGTTTTCATACAAATTACTTTATAGAAGTTTTGTCTATATTGTTTGTATGTTTGTTTTATATTATTGAGAGGTTTCATATTTTTCTCTAAATATATATTAAATTTATTACTAACTAATTTCATTTGCTTTTCGGTTTCACGATAAAAAAAATTTCGAAAAAATAAAAAAAGTAATTGAAAATGAACATCTCGAAATTGAATTAATTTCATGCGTTGCCTTTTATTCGAAATATATTTTGAAGTTTTAAAATTATTTTCCGTCTCCTTGTGAGTTTTTCAATTGAATTTAATTTCTATAGTTTCATTAGTTCCCTAATTAAATAAGTTTTTTGCATTGGTATATCAACCAATCAATCAACAATGGAGGAAAATATGACAGATTGATTATTAGGTATTCTTTCTAAAAGAAGTCCTTTAAGTATATTATACCAGACCTAACGTACCGCCATCTTGGTTACTTACCTATAATTAAAATAAGTACCATCACAAAATTATTGGCAAGGGTACAAATAAAAATATAACCTTTTTTCAGTAAATTTATGTAAATTTTATAATATGGTATGTAGCCTTAACGTGACAGAATTATTTATAACCTTAGTAAAAGGTACTTTATGTCTGAAGAGATATGTATAATAAATCTTGTTATTTATATGTATATACTCGTATCAAGATTATAAATATCATGTTACATTTTGTAAACTTTATCAAGCTTTTCACACGGAACAAAGCAACATTTGAGATTAAAAAGCATGTAAATATTATTTAATAATACACGTAATTACAATTAAATAATTATAACAATATATCCCTATTAGGTATTCGTGTGCTGAGGGCAAGTTTTACAATTATGATTCAAAGAGTATTTCGCTCACTCCTTTCAAGAACGTCATAAATCAAAAATTGTAAATTTTCAGTTGTGTGTATTTTCGGAATATCCAGAAAATGTACTTTATCCCAGCAAAAGCGGTATATTTTTAACTTAATATTTAACCGCTATAAAGCAGAAGGTGTTGTTTTTGCATTTTGAAGAAAAGGCATTGTTTAATTATTTTTTTCAAAAAACTAAATATTTTTCAAATGGAGAAAAAAACTTCAGATTTTACCTAAAAAGATCTGTTACACAGCATCTGTTGTTCAGTAAGTGGTTTGATATTTATTTTTAATACATTGTATTATATTCTTTAACTTGAAAAACGTTCTCCTGAAAAATCAAATTTTTTGATTTATGACGTTCTTGAAAGGAGTGAGCGATTTGTTAGCTATTATTTGTCACGATTCATGTAGTAATGGAAAATGATAGGTACGATCTATTTAGTATCTACTCATTTCTATCATTGAATTATTAAAAGCCCTTTTTAATAGTTATTTAATATGATTTAATGGATTATTGGAGTATGTTATAGAGCTTTATTGTGAAATACTCCTGAAGGTTGTATATATTTAATTTTGAGAGATTTGTTTCTTCGTTTTCATATTCTGGATTTTTGTAAGTTTTCTTACAGTGTGTTATTGGTAATTTGTGTCATATAGCTAGATTTTGTATTTTTTGAATAATTAAACACTTGAATAACTACTTAATGAGTTAAATGAGATTTCATTACACACGACTGTATTTTATATGTTTAAAAAGAAAATAAAGCCTTCAACGTTACTAAACGTTGCGATGAACGTCTTAATGTTACCAAAAAATAAAGTGATAATTTATATACATATTATGCATGAAATTGATGGGAAACTTTCAGTGAAAATAAATTAATTATAATATAAACCTAATTGCATAATATTTCCAAAACGAATTAAAGATACCCGCGCCACATTTTGAATGTCACGTGTTTAGTGTCAGGCCAGTTTGGGCCATCGCACGGGTGGATATCTCGGACGAGGAAATCCCACGAGATGTCGGATCGGTCACGTTTTCGCAAAGTAAACTAGTACACACGCCTCCCCTTCCACCCTTCCGGCCCTCACCCGTAGGCAAATAGGCGTGAGCACTACGCCTCGTTCCTACAGTATTAGAGATGCACGCAAAAAGATTCGAATGCCATACAAATTTCAGTTATCGTCCATCGAACATTTTTTCTTCTAAAAACGTTACATTTACAAAGTTTGTGCAGTTAACTTTTACAATTTATCAACTTCATGAGAAAATTAAATAATATTTTAAATTAGAAATATTATGATTAAAGATGTAATTCCAATTTTTTTATCTAATACATCCTTCTACTACTACTATTAGAGTTTTCTTTGACGAAATTCACTTTGGTGAATTTTCGTTTTCAGTATTTAATGATGACATATAACTATTTCTACTACTACCATCACGCCATTACCCCGCAATAGTGGGAGAGGATAGAACGCCACACTCTTTTGTTCTGGCATTCACTCCTCGTTTCCTTCACATCCAAACGTCTCGTCATGCATGTCCTTCGATTAGACTTTTGATACCACTAGATTTAAGGTTCTGATTGATCTGATCGTCCCAATTCTTTTTCAGCCATCCTCGTTCTGTTCTTCCACTCACATACGCCGCATATAATTTCTTAGTCATTATATCGCTATCCATTTACTCCACATGTCCATACTACCTTACAAAAACTATTCTTAAACTTTTTTTAAATAATAATTACCCCTAGTTCATAGTTACATTCCTTTCCAATATCTTCGCTTTTGATTCTGTCATACAATGATTTTTCCACACATTAATTTGAGGGAGCGAATTTCAAATCAAAGGCAATCATTCTGCTTTCATGTACCCTCATATTGGCATTTGAATCTTTTTTGCTTACTGTAGTTCGATTTTTTAATTGAATTAGTATCATATCAGTTCAATTAAATGATTTATTTTCACCCCATTTTTCTTTCATTGTGCATCTAAATGTATGCAGAAACGAAGCGAAGTAGCTCGTGCACTTCCTGTATAAAATATCTTTATATAAAGGGAGGTGGCTGTACCTTGTTCAATTATCGCACAATGTGCAGTTTGCACAATGCACGCCGTATGGCTTTTCTATTGATGAATCCATTAATTATTATTCAAGTTTCAAGGAACAGAAGAAGTGAAACACAATAATGCGGCTGTTTGATTATCCATTATACTGAGATACGAATATAATTAACCACTAATTGATACGAAGTGGTTTGTTCTAGCGAAACTGTTTAGAAACTATTTAACTAATACAAATCTAAAGCATGCTTCATAACAGAGGGCAATTTACGTAGGTTCCTACTCCGATATAACCTCGAGCTTAAATTAGATCATCCTCGTATTCTATAAGGATCCAGATTATCAGGCGGATAAATAATAATTTTATCTAAGGGTTACTTGTAATACAAACCAACAAGTTCATATTAAATACTCAGTATTCAGGTTGCTTTCCTAAGGTTGAGTAATATAAATTGAACGTCCTTCAGTTTTCTACATTAAACAGTAATAATATCTATAAAGGGTGAATATCAAATATTTGAATATTTTTTTTATTTACATTTCTTCAATAAACCGGAATACGTATTTTACAGATTCGAAAACGTCGGATGAAAGTGAGCTTATTATTGGTGGGGAAAATGTACTAATAATGTTGTTTATTGACTTAAGGAAGTAATGAAACTCTCGCTCGGCAAATATCCTGTCCGTTAGTCTGTAGACTTATTCGGTCAAATGCTGAAATCTAGGAAAGTCAAATATTTTGATACTCTTTTTGATAGCTTTGGATTTAAAAAAATAAGAATGAAGATCGGTGGATTTTTTAAATGTATTTGAAACATTTTTTATGATACGGGCTTTTTTTTGGAAATCGTGTGAAAGTTATAGAGTTTTTGAAGAACGTGAAAATTATTGATAAAATAAAGAGATTCGCCCCATTGGTCGACGTTTCGGCCCCAAAGGCCATTTCCGCCCCCCTCCCCGGAGACTGCACCCCTAAAGCTTCCGTTGTAAATAGGCTAGTAGCATTCTCACCAGCCCTAAACTGTAATAACGGTTTCAATAATAGAAATATTCGCCCAAATAAAAAATTCCCATCTAGGGTATTAAAAACTGCTTTCAGTGCATTAAAAACCAGACTGTTAATTTATTATTGCTATTATTTTTTGACATCTCATCAAAGATGAAGAAGAATATGGAAGTCTGGGCATTTACGGGGCTTACGACCGTCATAGGCTGGTTTGAGTGATCACTTTACACACGTGTAACATTCACCAATTCTACCCATTATTGACAACCACACTACTCAAATTCTTGGAAGTTCTATATATATGAACCAATTTAGAAACCTTGTTCATGAATCACTAAAACTTCACTAGAGACATCTATTGGTGAGATATAAAGAAGCTTTTTACTAAGCAGAAACTCTTATATTATTATTATTGCTTATAACTATTTAAAAATTATATCTTACAAGCCAAAGTAATTTATTTGAATGCTTTTAAAGCAAATAAAATGAAAGTAAAATTGTATATTTTATTACTAAGAAATATTTTTATAAGTTTTCAAGCGTAAATCCTAGATTTTTTATTGAATATATAAATTAAGTAGTTGACTAAAAGTCAATTTATGAATTTAACAAATCGCCCCCACAACACGATTGAAAAATTAAAGCAATGTTAAAATATGTAACATGCAAAAGAGCCGCCGAAGATTTTGTTGAAACGCGAGGTTATAGAAGGCAAACTTTGAGCAACAATAACATTTCAGCTTATGACATAAGGAGACAGTTTTTAAAAGATTTATTTCAAATTTATTACTTCATAAATTATGCATGGCATTCATAATTGATACGAAAATTTAAGGGGTAAACAAAATGACAGATTTAAAATCATTTTTAAAGAGTTTTTTGAACATATGTACGAGTGTATGGTTTTAAGATGAAATCGAGTTATAGATATTTTCTACTCATCAAATTAATGTAATTTCAAACACGCTTAGGTACTTCTTTCACGCTTACTATGTATGTAAAATATCTTATCGGAAACCTGTTGGTTTAAGACCATCGATTATTGTCGATGGTCGAGGGGATGGCTGGTTGAGGGTTAGTAAAAAGATAGGGAGAGGGTGCTTGGCCTTAAGGAAACTATTGGCGTTCATCATTAGTGCAAGATGAGGGAGTTTGCCCCCCACTGGGTCAAGTGGCACGGGTCCTTATGTAAGGCACTACTAAATTGAGTGGGTAGAAAATCTTTAAAGCTTGAATATAGGAAAACAGTATCGTTGATTATTGAAAAAAAATGATTGTACCATTTTTTAAATGAAAATTGACAAATGAATAATGAAGTGAATACGTACTTTTCAATATTATTTTACTAGACAGGTGATTTGATCAATGTCGTCACTTGGTACACACAATATTTATTTTTTAATTAAGGTATTCGTTAACGATGTCTTTTTCTTAGAATCAAACGCTTGCTCTCCAGATAAGCCGTAAATATTAATATTGAATCTATTTTAATTTCTGATACGTTTGTGTACACTTATTTTTTTTTAATGAAGAGGTTAAATTTTGAAAACGAGTGTTTTATTTGGGGACTGTCAAAGAATACAAAATGTTCAGATTTCCATGATCACATCCCGTTGTATATTTTTCTTATTATTTTTTTTAATTTACTGCATATTTTTAGAAAATTTACACATTGATCACAATATACTGATAAATTATTTTTTTATAGTTGCCGTGAAACTTAACAATTTCGCATTCAAATGTCTCTAATTATGCTACAAGTTCTAATAATTATATTTATCAAAACTTTAAAATCATATTCTTTGGTTTATTTTGTACTCTGAAATTTATTATAAACGTCAAAGTATTCATAATTATACATTATCTAAAGCGCATTAAAACATAGATGATTATTAAATTTTTCATCTTTTAATCCACATTTAATAACCAAAAAAGCTATCATAAATAAAACAATAAACGTAATTACAGTTAAAAGGATTTGCATGTTAAAACATCCCGCATTGCATGTAAATCAATTTAATAAAAGTCTTCAAGAGTCGAGTTCACCTTTGCGGGTATCCGATGTGACAGGCATAATACGGCGGAGTAGAAGGGAAAACGTAATAATATAATAAAGGTGTCGTTATGGGGGACCCTTAAACTGAAGTGAAACAAAGAAAAACTTTTAAAAACGCAAGACAAAGAATTTCGCTTAGGAACAAAAGAAGTGGTTAGCGTCGTTCTGTGATTCCAGAGGGTGCTATCTAATTCACACGACTCTTTACGTTACAAATAACATTCTCTTGACTTTTTTTCACGTAAATGTTTTATTGTTTTGCGAAATTCATAAAAATTTAAGGATTCTGAGAATATTAAAAGTACGGCTTCTTGTTTTTGTTGATTTTTAATTATCAAAAAAGTAAGTTGATAAAATACAGTCAACCGAGTTCGTTTCATATTTAATATAACATTTTAATTGACGTTCATCTTTAAAAAATGAATATTCAGATATGGAAAAGTTTGTTTTTACTGGTAAGCAAATAATTTTTTTCAATTTAATTTTTTTGACATTTGTGTTTGTATAAAAAAAACGAATTTTAAAATAATAAAAATAATTGATGAAAACCAAAGTAGTAATTATTGTAAGAAATTCACGATGTTCCATTTCAAAAAAACATATTTAAACATTTTTATTTATTTGTTTTTCCTTTTTATAAAATTTTATTCGAAATTCAATTCTCCTTTTTTAAAAGTTATTTTGATATGGATATTGTATAAAGTATGGGTTTTTATGGAATACCACCCAAATATTGTACTTTTTGCAGATGTTTTCATCACTATAAAAGGAGCCACCTCAGTGGGTAACTTGGTACTGAAATTATTGTAATAATTAATATTTTTAGTATTGTAATTGTATCTCAAACGTAAACGAGAAGTGTACGGCAAGAGATGTGGACGAGAAGTATTGGTGAAGTATACCTAGAACTACGCGTCATAAAATGTATTTAAATTGAAATATATTTATAGCTGTTAATTTTCTCATAGGAATGGATACATGTATATTTTATTATTACTACTATTTTGAAATATTACAGTACTACAGTGG